>NW_022630996.1:3220394-3450110 GCF_010015895.1 Lontra canadensis | reverse complement strand
ATTCAGCTCAGGTCATGATCCCAGGGTCCTGGGATCGAGCCCCGCATCGGGCTCTCTGCTCGGTGGGGAGCCTGCTTCCCTTCCTCTCTCTCTCTGCCTGCCTCTCTGCCTACTTGTGATCTCTGTCAAATAAATAAATAAAATCTTAAAAAAAAAAAAAAAAAAAACAACCAGCAGCCATTGGGCCACAACCCACAACCTTACACATGACCTCAAAGTAAATCAAAGGCTTAAATTCTCTGGAAGTCATAAAAACAAAAGAAACTATTCCATTGTGATAAATGAATACCTTCAAAGACAACAGTATGATAAAAATACAGGACTAGTCAGAATTAAATCCATTTGTTTGAGCATCTGTTTGCTACCTACAAAGAGTAACTCTTTCTAATGTATTTAACCAAGAAAAAAAGATAGTAAAATTCATTTGATGGCACATTAGTGCACAAACACCTCATTTTCCTAGAAAACCCCAAAAGACATCTGGTATTAATATATCAAAACCCAGATTTTTTTTTTTTTGGTGTGATCAAGCCATAATATTTTAGCATTGTGAATATTAAAACTGCCCTCATAACATTACTTGGGGTTTTCAATGGGTTCATCTAGAAGAATACCATAAATTCTGATAATGCTACAATGTATCAATTTACAAGATTTTTTTTCAAATAATTAAGATTATTTTTACACTTACTTTGGAAGCTTTAGCTTCTAGAAGCATATAGCTATTAAAATGCTAATATGGAAAGATGAGGTGGGGATGCTACAGAGACTTAATACCAGTAAAACACAGGAAATTGATTCTCTAGATGATGTGGAAAAGCTGGCTTATAAAGTTAATGAAATATTACTTAAGGCAAAAGAAACAATTTGCCCATTAACAGTGAGGATAAACCAAACATTTTTTATCAACTATAATGACACTAATTAAAGGAACAACAAAAACTAAAGTAGATATGAAAATCAACTAAAGTACAGAAAAAAAACTATACCAACCACATGAAATGAAGTATAGTTATAGCAGCAAGTCCTAGCAAGTTAGAAATGAATATAAGAATAAACAGAATTCCAACAATTAAATAGGTTATACACTAAGGAAAGTGTGACTAGTCAAAAGAAGTAAATTTCCCATTGAACATTTAAGAGACCTGACAACTACCTGTGATGGATTTCTAATATAGCAGGAGAGTAAAGTAAGAGGATTAACCCCTGAAACTTGAAAATCCACTACTTTGTCTCCCAGATATCTTAGCTCGCCCCAGATAACAAAAATATCACAATCCTTAAGCAGTAGCTTTAGCCAGAGATTTCTTGGCCATTCACAAAGTTTAAAAAAAGGAGAGAAAGAAAGAAACTGCAAGTTTTCCAAGTTTCAAAGTAGGTCTAGTGGTTTAATTTAAATACAAAAATGCCATGCTGATTTTTAAGAAAAATATGTTGTCAGAAAACCCAGGTTTTAGTCTCAGTTCTACCTCCAATATCCATTTCCAAAGGCTTTTCCTTTGGAAAGGAGTATTTTATTCTCTGTATATGGAATATATTCCAAAATTATGAGTCTATCTTGCTCCTTGCTTATATGAATAAAAGGACAAATTTTTAATATATAGGTATCACAAATTATCATTAAATACAGATGAAGTATTTCTGAAGAAAATTTAACATATGAATTCAGATGTGCTGCAAGTGTCAACTACACACTGGTGTTTGAAAATTTTAGTTAAAAAAAAAAAGTCAACTCTTGGGGCTCCTGGGTGGCTCAGTCAGTTAAGTGTCTGCCTTCAGCTCAGTCTGTGACACAGGGTTCTGAGACTGAGCCCCTGTGGCTCTGGGAATCCCTGCTCAGCAGGGAGTCCGCTTGCCCCTCCGCTTTTGCTCCTCCCCCTAGCTCAGGCTCACTCATGCTCTCTCTCAAATAAAAATCTTAAAAAAAAAAAGTCAACCATTGCATTAGTAATTGCTTATTCTGATTACACACTGAAATAACATTTTAGATGTTAAGTTAAATACATAAAATCAAGTTCGTTTGTTTTATCTTTTTAACGAGGTTACTGGGGAAGTTTGTTACATATAAAATTACATTTCTATTGTATTGAATGGCCTGCTGCAGGCTGAACTCTTCACAGTAAGGGCTGTAAATTATTTTCTACAGCATCTACTGAAGTATGGCACATAACAAATATTCAAAAACCATTAAATGAACTTTATATAGAAGCACAAAGCAGCAACTCAATAAGACCAAAACTGACTTTTTGATTCATATACCAGCTATATTCTGTTTGAGTGACATTAATAACCTCTTATTTGGTAGTCATAACAATTCTGAACTATGGACCAAGACAACCAAAAAAAATTTTCAGCTGAAAAACTAAACTGACATACCTAATTTGTATGGGGCTACATTATGTCCTCCCCAAATTCCTGGTGAAGTCCTATACCTGTACCTCAGAATGTTACTATATTTGCAGATAGGGTCTTTAAAGGGATAAAGTAAAATATATCATATAGGTGGACCTAATCCAATAGGACTGGTATCTTCATAAGAATAAGAGATTAGAGACTGTCTTTTTTCCACTGTATATTTTTCCCTGCTTTGTCAAAGATTATTTGGCCATAGAGTTGCGGGTGATACCTGGGCTCTCTACTCTGTTCCATTGGTCTATGTATCCTGTTTTTGTGCCAATACCATGCTGTCTTGGTGATCACAGCTTTGTAGTAAAGCTTGAAATGAAGCTTGACCATTCTCTTACACTGTACACAAAGATAAACTTGAAATGGATAAAAGACCTCAACATGAGGTAGGAATCTATCAAAATCCTAGAGGAGAACATAGGTAGCAACCTCTTTCACATTGGCCACAGCAACTTCTTTCAAGACATGTCTCCAAAGGCAAAGGAAACAAAAGCGAATATGAACTTTGGGACTTCATCAAGATCAAAAGCTTCTACACAGCAAAGAAAACAGGCAACAAAACAAAGAGACAACCCACAGAATGGGAGAAGATATTCACAAATGACACTACAGACAAAGGGTTGATATCCAAGATCTATAAAGAACTTCTAACTCAACACCTAAAAAACAGATAATCATGTGAAAAAATGGGCAGAAGACGTGAACACTTCTCCAAAAAAGACATGCAAATGGCTGACAGACACATGAAAAAATGTCCATCATCGGCCATCAGGGAGACTCAAATCAAAACCACATTGAGATACCACCTTACACCAGTTAGAATTGCCAAAATTAACAAGACAGTAAACAAGTGTTGGAGGGGATGTGGAGAAAGGGGAACCCTCTTACACTGTTGGTGGGAATGCAAGTTGGTGCAACCACTTTGGGAAATAGTGTGGAGATTCCTTAAGAAATTAAAAATAGAGCTTCCCTATGACCCTGCAATTGCACCACTGCGTATTTACCCCAATGATACAGATGTAGTGAAAAGGGCCATCTGTACCCCAATGTTCATAGCAGCAATGGCCACAGTCGCCAAACTGTGGAAAGAGCCAAGATGCCCTTCAAAAGATGAATGCATAAAGATGTGCTCCATATATACAATGGAATATTACTCAGCGATCAGAAAGGATGAATACCCAACTTTTTTATCAACATGGATGGGACTGGAGGAGATTACACTGAGTGAATTAAGTCAAGCAGAGAAAGTCAATTATCATATGATTTCACTTACTCATGGAGCATAAGGACACGGAGGACATTGGGAGACAGAACTGAGTTGGGGGGAATCAGAGGAGGAGACAAACCATGAGACTGTGGACTCTGAGAAACAAACTGAGGGTTTTGGAGGGGAGAGGGTGGGGGGTTGGTAAGCCTGGTGGTGGGTATTAGGTATTAGGGAGGGCACGTATTGCATAGAGTGCACTGGGTGTGATGCATAAACAATCAATCTTGGAACACTGAAAAAATAAAGTTAAAAAAAAAAATAGGAGATTAGAACACAAGTAACAGACAGAGGAACCGGCAATCCATGAGGACACAGAGACAAGGAAAGCATCTATCTGCAAGTCAAGGAGAGAAGCTTCAGAAGAAACCAAAGCTGCCAACACCTTGCTCTTGGACTTCCAGCTTGAGAATTAGGAGAAAATAAATTTCTATCACTTAAGCCACCCAGTCTACGGTACTCTGTGGCAGCCCTAGTACACTAATACATTGCCCTAAACACTTAAAACTTTTCCAGTTTCTTAGTGGAGTCTTGGCCTTTACACAAGTTACAAATTCAGTTCCTCAGTCACACTAGCCATATTCCAAGTGCTCAAGAGCCATGTGCAGCTACCGGCCAGGCTACTGCACCGTACAGACCTAGAGAGACCACCAAACCCAAAATTTCCAGAAAGAGTGCTCAAGTAGTTGAGAGATGTAACCCAAAAATGTGTTCTTACTATATAGTGAGGCATGTTTCATCTTTAATTTTAAAACAAAATGCAAATGCAGAGGATTTAAATCCACCCTTGAGTTACTCTTATTATGATTTGCTGAGTAAATTAAGGAAGGGAGTTCATAGTTTATAGCTATGTTTGGTACATGTGAATGTCATCACCAAGATTCCTTGAGGTGTGTCCGTTGCTGCACAATACAGAGAATTACTGACATAAGTGACCAGGATACATTTATCAGTACAAAAAAGTCAGAATTCTAGGTATGATTTCCCAGAAATTCCTAAGTTATCCACTAATAAGTTGGAGAATGCTAATAGTCAGCTGTAGATTTTATCATGTCTCTTGTCAACTTAATCAAGCATTTTCGATAGAAATTAAATTCCAGAAACATAAGAGATGGCATGAATACTATGCTGAACAGGATATTCCTGGATTCATTACCATTGAACTGTGAGGTATGGGCTTTCTAGCATAAAATTTATTTATGATAATCAAATTAGGTGAGGAAAATAAAATGGAACTTTTAAAACTAGAGTTTTCTTATATATCGTTTAAGTGAATAATGTTTCATATCTAACTGCTATATTCTTTATTCCATCAGCTCCACTTAAGAGTGATATAAAAGTGATTTAGAAGGTCAATATTCAATGTTAAGGGGGATTTAAAAAGTGAGGAACTGAGCTAGAACTGAAGAATGAACAGGTGGGAAACAAGCAAAGGAAAAGTTATTTTTGAAACAATGGGAAAATTTAAATATGGACAGATACTACAAATTTTTAGGTAGAAAAAGTGGAGTTTCATTTGAATGAAACAACTTACAGTACGTTCTCATTTAGGTTTAAAAATACTTCATTGTGTAATTATACACAACAAATATCTGGAAGGATATAGATATAAACACACCACTTATCCACATACATGGCAGTAACAGTGGTAATTTCGGAGACACTAGAATACGGCAGTGTTATTTCATTTTTGTTTACCTTCTAAAGTTTTATAATGCATATGTATTATATGTTGTAAAAATATGAAAATTTTAAAATATCAATATTTTTATTAAGCCAAAAGAAAAACCTCTCCATCTGCTGTGCCTTACCTTTGTGAAATAAGTAGATGTGAAATGATTCTGAAGATGGTTTGACTCTTCACTTTTATTTTAGCTCTCACGTGTTTAAAATAAATCAACTTTATTTTCAAACATACAGCTTGAAGCTTGAATATAAGCTTCATGATAAAATGTAATGATCACAGACAAGAACAAAGCCCAAAAAAGTCCCTATTTATAAAACAATTTTGAAAAGAGTTTAAAATAGCAACTGTATGCTAAATATTGTTTACCATGAATTAAAACAAAAATCTTAAGATAAAAAGGAAATGAGAAAAATAAAAATGTATTCTTGTTATTTATCAGTGTTAAAATGCGAGTCTTAAATCTTCCCAACAACTGTCCTTGGAAAGTCTCATTCTCTGTATATCACTGATGAGAAAAAAAAGCTTAGGAAATGCATCCAGAATATATAAGAAACTCCTGCTTGGCAATCATTTTCCAATACTGTATATACGTATATCAAATCATTAAGCTGTACCTCTGAAACTAATACAATGCTATGTCAGTTATACCTCAATTTTTAGAATTAAAAACTACAAATTGATTTTTTAAAAGATTTTCTTTAAGTAATCTCTACATCCAGCGTGGGGTTTAAACCTACAAGCCCCAGATCAAGGGTCACATGCTCTACCAGACAGGCAAATTTATTTGTAAAAAAGGAGAGAGCACCTGGCTGGCTCAATCAGTAGAGCGCCGACTCTCAGGGTCATGAGTTCAAGTTCCATATTAGGTATGGAGATCACTTAAAAATAAAAGAATAAAAAACCCTCCCCCATAGAAAAATGGCAAGAGTAAAACATTTCACAAAAGGCCAATGAACACTCGAAAAACAAGTATCCTGCCGTAACATCACAGGAATACCTCTACACATCAACCAAATGGCTAAAACTTAGAACTAATTCTAAGGTTTAGAAAAGAACATTCCAGGGGATGAATTTAGCATGAGCTAAGGCAAGAGTATTAAAGCTGGAACAAATGTTCATATAAGTAAACATGGGTAGTTCATGTGGCTTGGTCACAGACAGGGAAAGATAAAATATATTCTGGAAAAGTAGTTCGGAATCAGAACTCCCAGTATCTTCAAGTCCAACAGAAGGACTTTAACCCATATATGATTAGCAACCCCATGACACGGATGACAGCTTTGTACAGAATGTTCCAAGGCCGGGCGGGGGGGAGTGGAATACAGAAACTTTCAGAAGAATTTCTTATCTCCTATCCTGCATTAAATTTCTCTATTCTCCACAATCCGATGTTGCCTTCACTCATCAACCAAAATCTCCATCTGCACTCTCCAGCCTACTCAGACCTCCTTTCTCTTTACTCACCACCAGGTGAACTCACACCTAGTCAAGGGCAGCACGGAACTTTCACTCAGGGCACATCACTGCCTTTACTCTTCCACTCCCCCGAGCCTGCTCTCCATTTAAGTCCAGTGCTTTTGCAGAGGCACAACTGAGGTCTACACATTCTGTGACTTCCTGACTACTCCAAACTGCCCTCATCTCCTTCTCATGAGTCCTTCCCTTCCCTTTCCTATAATAGGTAATTCAACATTGAACTAGAATCCATATTATTTTGTTCTCAACTCTCTAACCAGACCATTAACTCATGGCTAAAGGGATCACACCTTTCACTTCTGTACCCCTGTAGCACCTACTACCAAAGAAAATACATAGCCAGCTGTCAGTTCCTCTTGATAACAGAAATGCTAACATATCCTGTCATTCAACAGTTCCATTTCTAGGAATTTATGCTACTGGTATATACACATACACACACACAAAAAAAATATGACCAAAGATACGCATTATAGACAGTAATAATAAAACTACAAATAACCTGGGGCACCTGGGTGGTTCAGTGGGTTAAAGCCTCTGCCTTCGGCTCAGGTCATGATCCCAGGGTCCTGGGATCGAGCCCTGAATGGGCTCTCTGCTCAGCGGGGAGCCTGCTTCCACCCCCCCCCCCACCCCGCCCCTGCCTGTCTCCCTGCCTGTGATCTCTGTCTGTCAAGTAAATAAATAAAATCTTTTAAAAAAAATTTTTTTTAAATAATAAAATAAATTAAAAAAAAAAAAAAAGATTCGTTCATTTAAGTCCATACCGGCTATCAAAAAACAAAACTTGGGGTGTTGTATGAAAGCAGAGAAGGTGATACTTCCCTTGACAAGGATGGATGAGGCCCTCCGGCCTGACAACAACCATATATAAAGTCACTACCACCTAGTTTGTGGCATCTAACCATCACTTTCTTTGTTTTTTGAACCACTATATTGTACACCTGAAACTAATTATGTTAGCTACACTGGAATTAAGGTTAAAAAAAAACTTGGGATACCTATATGTACGGATCATAACAACATAAGTGAAAAAAGTTAGAGGAAAAGGGTAAATAGGTCTTATTTATATATACACACATAATTTACAACAAAATTTTAGAATGATAATCTTTGGTAAATTGAATGGACTTAAAAAAAAAATTCACTCACTGCCCCAACAGAGTGAATTACAAAAGATTTTATAATATGAATCCATTTTCTTTAAAACAAGGATCATAATATGCTGAGGTATATGTACCAAAATGAATATTTAGAACATATGCCAAGTGTTAATGGTTATTCCTAGAAGAGGGATTACAGAAAACTCTCATCTACATTAGTGTTTCTTTTAATAAGCACTTACTTTAGTTACCCTCCCCCACCATACACAAAGATTAAAAAAAAATCTTTGAGCTAGCGATCCCAGAGAGATAAGCCTTGCCTTTTGGTCCACCTGGCAATTAGTTAAAACCAGCTTAACCGCTGGACAGCCCACTATATTAAATCTGAGTAAGCATTACAGGTAAATCACATCTGCAAATCAGATTCACAGAAATTACTGACTGAAAAGCTACTTCTCTACTAGCCAAGTATTAAATATCTGTCTGATGAAGGGATTACTGCTAGTGCAACGTGATGCTTAAATATTTGCTGAATCATTGCAAAAGGCAGGCATTGCACTGGTCTCTCCTAATACACGGTTCCATTTTTAAGTATCTCTTGGGTATCTGGAGTCTACAGCAAGCTTGCCTCAGGCCTTTCTTTCAAGGCCAACACCTGAGAGGAGGCAGAAATCCCTACATACTTTCTTTTCACCTGTTAATGGAGGAAGAAACTCTGAGAACCACTAAATCACAGAGAATCCCAAGGGAGCTCTGGATTCTGTCTCCATGGATCTGTGCTTCATAAAGGATATTATAGTTCTTACAGCTACTCTACATGCCCTGCTCCACAGAGGAGCTTACCAATGTCTGGTCCGGACCTTCTCCACTAAACCTTTGATAAAAACAGAGCAAGGAACTGCCCGTTTTTCTCTACTGCTCCAAATATTTTCCCATCTCATCACTGACCCAGAGATCCAACTGCCATTTTGTTTTCCCCTTGGACTTACAGCTGAACAGCTTATCACTACTGATGCTAAGTGCTTTATATGTATTACAACCAATTTATACTAACAATGCTGTTAATTATTCATATTTTATCAGTAAACAACCTGAAATACAAGGTTTGATAATTCGTGTTAAAAAGAAAACCACAGGCTCAAAATGGAGTCACTTACGCTAGGCCAAACTAACTGCAGTTTCAACCTCACCCAGAAATGTAGTCTTCAGTTAGGAATTATCTGATTGGCACCAATGAGGTCATCTGTTACATGGGCCTTTGTCCACTTCCCAAAGGAAGGTGACCTCATCCCAAACAATCCTTTTTTCTGTCGATTTCCTTTTCCCACCTTTAAAAAAAGAAAAACAAAAACAAAAAAACCTCTCCCTTTCTGTAGCCCTTTGGAGCTCCCCTCTACTTGCTAGCTGGGATACCGCCGGATTTCATGAATCAAATACAGCCAATTACATCTTGAAAACTCACTCAGCTGAATGTTTGTTAACACTAATAAACAGTGGCAAAACTAGGGTTTAAACCCAGAGATTGATTCCTCAATCTAAGCTTTACTATACCACACTATCTCTGGGATATATTCTCTTCAACCTAGAAAACACCAGAAATCTTCAGTCAGATGTTGCCACAAAATGAACAAATCTTTTAGAATTTCTAAGGAAAAAAAAAAAGTTTTATTCAAGCTCAAGTCCCCGACAGCTGCCCTGGATACACAATCTTTGCAAAGAAAGTACTCCAGCAAAGGAATATGTGATGTAGGGTTATACACCTTTTTTATGTAAAAAGTTACAAATAATTAGACAAAGAACATTTCAGAAAGTTGCAGACCTTATCTTAAATTTCTAGAATAGGCTGTAGGACTTTAATCTTAAGGAAAACAGGGAAGTTTCTTTTTCTTATCTTTTGTGTTCAGAAGGCCCCTCTTTGGTGTACGTGTTTGTTTTTTGTTTGCTTAACAAAGCATATGTACAGTATGTGCTCTGGGCACAAAGAGAGCCTATACCCTTAGATTCTGAAGTCAGTCTGACCTTAGTAAATGTTGAAGTATATAGCTAGCTTCCTGGGGGGCCCACGAGCAGGGCCCACAAATATTAAAAGCTGAAAATTTCCTTTATCACAGTGAAGTGCTTGGGTTTTCACAAAACTGAACATCAACATGCCACAGGGATCAAATGTTTACTCACAGAAATGCAAGTCTGGCTACCATTGGGTTACTATGAACTTGCTTCACAGTAGAAAAGCCATAGAAAAGCCACTGCTTTTCTCAACTTCTGAAAAGCTATTTACAACAATAATTAAACACTCACTCAACCTCTCAACCAAGTCAAACAGATTTGTGTTCAGATTCTCCTTCTGTTACTGCTTTCCTTTACTTGCAAATAAGACATAAAGGTATATGTGAAAAACTTAGCATACTGAATGACTGAAGAGTAAGAAGTCAAGGTCCCCTACTTCTACTCTTTGTTTTACCATCAATATTCTCAGGATATGAAACAACTGGACAAGTCCAAATCAAATTCAATACTCTAACCAGCCCCAATCATTCACGTGTCCATAGAAAACTCTCTCTCTCTCTCTCTATATATATATATACTTATGCACTGATAAAACAGGACTTCTACACAACCAAGAAAAACTGGTAAAGAAATATATTTAATTCTTATTAAGAAATTATCGCATAAATCAATTACAACACATGACAATGCTATCACCCTAACTCATACCTCCCATCTATAACTCTGAATGACGATCATTTGGTAAAAACGATAAAAATCCTCAAGTGAGTGTTAGAGCTTTGAAACATCTTGTATTCAATAAACTCTGGGGCTTTCGATGGATTAAAAATCAATGGATTGAAAATGCAAGACGGGCAATAACTCCTGATCTTAATCCCCTTGGATGCAGAGTAGTTCGAGGTGCTCTTGAGGCCTAAGGGCTAATGTCGCAAGTGACACTCCCTCTTCTCCAGGTGGCGCGCATCCGGTAAAACGCTGTGGCGAGGGCTGACATCTATCCCTATTACTTCAGGGGAGGAAACTGAGGCAGAACAGAGGCTGAGGAGTATGCCTAACGGCTCAGAACTCGGGAGTCTGAGGCCGACTGGAAACCTTTCTGGGTCTAGAGTTCGGCCCTTTTAACCTTTCAGGGCTCGGAGGCAGGGGCAGGTGACAGCGAAACGTGGAAAGAGTACAGTACCGGTGGGAAGAAGGGGTTCCAACGGGGTAAAGGCATGCTCCATATCAGACTACAGGCCTCTGCATTTAAAAACAACAACAGAAACGCCACGTTAGGATGCCTCCTAGCTAATTCAACAGTCCGCGAACTCCCCCAGAACGCCGGCCGCGTCCACCCCGCGCTCCCGCGGCGGCTTCCGGGCGGAGCTCCAGGGAGCCCAGGCCCTGGGGGGCCCGCCGCCCGGCTCCGCGGGGAGGAGCCAAGAGGGAGGCCGGCCTGCGGGGCGGGCAGACGCCGCGCGTGCCTCCGGGAGCCGCTCCCTCCTCCCTGTCCCCGCGCACCGCCACCATCCGCGGACTGCAGAGCCAGACGCGGCTGCCCACCACCCCCCTTCCTCGCGCTGCCCGCCCCATCCCGCGGCCCGCGCGCCCACATGGCGGGCGGCGCGCAGAGCGGCGGCCGCACTTACACAATGGCGGGTGGAGCCCGCAGCGAGCGGAGCCGGGACTGCGGGAGCGAGGGCGATCGACCGCTCGGAGCTCAGCTGAGGAGCCTCGACGGCGCGCGGCAGGCGCTCGCAGGCTTAAGTAACGGGCGCGCGAGGCGGCCCCGCCCCCTTCCGGAGCCGTGGGCCGGTGCGGGCCGCGCGTTCCCGCTGGGCCGCGCGCCCCCGACGTCGCCGACGCCGGGTCGTCCTCCGGCTAACTTCCTCCCGCAGGTTTCTTCTACGCCAGCTCTGCGCTCCCGCTAGCGCTGCGGTCAGTGAGGAGGCCGCGCTTTGCTCAAAACCAAGCAGCAACCGCTCGGTCACCCTTCCTCAGCCTGGCCTCACAGCCGGACAACCTTCCCGGTTTTCCGGAGCCCGTCTTCCCGGTCCCCTTTCTCTCTGATCCCTGCTTGCCGCCTGCATCCTGAGCGCACCCGCGTCTGTCCTTCCTCCCTTCCCGGTGAGCCTAACCAGAGGAAGGTGTCGAAACTCCTAAAGGGAACCCTTGTTCTAGTGGAGCCCTCAGGCCGTGCCATTGCCTGCCAGTTATGAGAAGAATTGCCAATTACAGGAAGAAGCGTCAGTTACAGACCCCAACAGGAGAATCTTCCCAACGGGAAGGACGTAACAATAACAGGCCCCAACTGGGAAAAGATGGATGTCGCATCTGCTAGCAAGCCCAGCACGCTCGACCAAGGAGATCCCTCATCATCCTGAACTCTTCCTTTTCTCCAGGAACTTTCAGTTCAAAGCAACCTCCCACCCTCCTCCTCCTCCCTGAAATAACGGCCCTCTCCTTTGTGGGGCTTACCTGTGGTTTTGCCATAGCTTGCAGGCCCTGAATTGCAATTCTTTGCTATTCTGGAATAAACGCATTTTGCTGACAAAACTTACTATTTCATCTTTCAGGTCAATAAAATTCTGTGTTTGTTTGGTTGGTTTTTTGTTTTGTTTGTTTTTAAAGATTTTATTTTTTTGACAGAGAGCGAGAGATCACAAGTAGGCAGAGAGAGAGGGGGAAGCAGGCTCCCTGCCAAGCAGAGAGCCAGATGTGGGGCTCGATCCAGGACCTTGAGATTATGACCCAAGCTGAAGGCAGAGGCCCAACTCACTGAGCCACCCAGGTGCCCCTGTTTGTTTGTTTTTAAAGATTCATTAATTTGAGAGCACAGCCTGTGAGCAGGGTGAGGGGCAGAGGGAGAGAGAAAAATCCCCAAGAAGAACTCTCTGATAAGCTTGAGCAGGACTGGGGGCTCATCCCAGGACCCTGAGATCGTGACCTGAGCTGAAATCAAGAATTGGACTCTTAACCCGCTGAGCCACCCAGGCGCCTGAAGGTCAATAAATTTTTAGTTTGAAAAAATTTTAAGCCACCTACTAGCAGATCCATTTGTTCCTTAACACTCTAGGATGGAGAGCTCACTCTTTTTGCCATGGAGCTTTTCCAAAACTAAGCAATCCTAATCACCGGAAAAATTATTACTTTAGGCAAAAATCCCCTCACTGTACCTGTCAACCGTTCCCAACTCCCAGCACCACCACATGTTGGAGGGGTCCCTGGTCCTCATAATCATCTTAAATGTACTGAGTGGAAAGCAAGATGGAGTCACTCCTATCCAACAGTGACCGTGTTAAGCCGTGATTTATGCAGCCAAATGTGTTGTAGCTAAGACTAGATATCACTGAAAACAACACAAGCTGAGGATACCCAGAATGATAACCAGGAAAACTGGTTTTCTGATAACTGATAACCAGGAAAACCAGAAGAGGTCTGCAAAGGCACAAAGTCCGATTAAATGCCTTTCAAGAGTGAGAATCTTTGCAAGAAATGACCAGACTTTCTAGATAATGACCTTTGCACAGCTGGCCACATCAAAAAGGTAATTGCCACCAAAGGCTCTGCCCTGTTGATCTCTGAACATTCTCCATGGCTTGAACATAATACGCAGCATGTGCCAACAGCTCTTTCTGACTGGACTGAGGCTTTATCTCAACTGCACACTCCCAGACAGACTTTGACTTTGGTTTGTTAACTTCCTACCCCTTGTATTTTGCTTGGCGGGTGACTCTGTCTTACACTTTGCTTCGTGTGATGTGTGAGAAGCCAAGTTAAACACACAGCAAAATGCCATTGAGTTTGAAATCTTGAAGCTGCTTTACAATTATGTTAATCTTGCTTTATGATGGAATAAAGCTGACATTGTGGAAAGACACAACTCATGTGTGCACCTCCATAGTGTGCTCGTGACAACTACCCAGACTTTACCTTTTCTAGGCTAAGCTCAATTTTCTCAAGGTTCTAATGTGATGTGACTTTCAGACTCTACCATCCTGGTTCCTATTCTCTGTATTTAATGTTGCTCGTAAATTGTGGTTCCAAGAACCAGTGAGAACTGCACATGTCTCAGCATACAGCAACTCCTGCAGACCTCTGCAAGACTAAGTAAGACACCTGACCAACTTCTAATATGACTTCTAGTTGCACAAGCCCTGTCCCTAGATTGACCCCAGTGCTGCTCCTCCCACCCCCATAAAATGCCTGCCTGAGAATGCTTGTCAGCAAAAAATCTGGTCAGAGACAAGGAAAAATCGTATTATCATGCAGTTTGCAAATACGGAAATGCAGTCTTGAGTTACAAGCTAAGATTATGCTCTGAAGAGGGAGGATTAGGCTTAGGTTGAAGAGGCAAAACACACAAATTCTGTGCCTTTATGGAACCTGGTTAGACTCAAGTCCCAAACTACTAGTTTCAGGAGCAGAATATAGCTCGATATTTCTGGCGGTGGTTTCAGGATGTGGCAGCCATTGGAGAGCATGACACAAAGGGTTACAGGAGTCTTTTTGCAAATTTTGCTGAATTTTGTGCAAGTTTGTCACCTTAGGCTGTGTGACTGCTTTTGTTCCTCATGGTCATTCGGCTTGTTTAAAATGTTAGTGTTTCCTCCCATGGCATGAGGGAACTCATCATATCTGTCAGTTATTACTTTCTAATTTGAGGGCGTCTTTTGTTCCCAACATTACGGCTGCCAGATTTACTGTTTGTTCTGGCCAAAATCTGATGATAGCCTCTTACCTCTCAAAGGGCTTAAAATTGTGACATATTATCTCTAGCAACTCAGAAGTGCCTCTTTCTCTCCTCTCTCTGTCCCCACCTATCTCTCTCTCCAGGACCTGAGAGCCATTTCTTTGGAATATAATCATCAGAGGGATTGGGCCTCTGTTTCCCCCTCTCTGTTGGGGGACAGAATCCTAGCTTCTAGCTAGCAAACAATGTGTGTCCTAATCACATAGACACTGACCAACCCTTTATAATTTTTTACTTCTCTGACTCTACTAGGTCCTCCTCTTCTTCCTCCCTTATTCTCCCTTTAAAACACTCAAATCACTTCTGCGCAAATCAGAATGGAGCTCAGCTTTTTCTCCTATTATCGGTAGTTACTAAATAAAATCTGTTTTAACTGCTTTAACTAATATCTGACACTTTATCTCACAATGTTCCAGGTGTAATCCAGTCATAGAAGAGTACAACATTGTCTATGTTCCTTCACTTTTTTAGCTACCAGATCAAATAGAACTTTCAGGTGTTTTTCACATTTACCTCTCTTAAGCCAAATGTACACCTATCTCATACACAATTTTAAACCAAACTGCTAATTAATATTATGAGTTTGCAATCATAGTTGGGGCCCACAGGCCATTTCAACTATGTCACCTACTAGCTATGGGACACTGAAACTTCAGTTTCCTCAGGTATAAGACAGAAACAATGCTGCCTACTTTGGAAGGGTTCTGTAAGGATCAAAGGATTTGGTACAGATAAACACCTGGGCTGATGCTAGCACATACAGATAGACAGCAAATGTTTGTCCTGTTCCATGAACATGGTACTCCACATATATCTTGAAGACTTCACTGTTGATAGCTGTAGCCTACATCTTTGTAAAGTTTTTATGGGTAATCTAGACCAACTGTCTCCCAAAATTGTTTAAAAGAAAGCTGAAATACTTAACTACAATAAATGTCAAAAGTCTACCTGTTTAAAGATGCCACCAGTGAAACTAAGAAGACAACAAACCGGAGATGGAGTGAGAATATTTGCACATATAACAGACAAGTGGTTGTTCTATCCAGATGACATGAAGAACTACAAATCCATCAGTAAGTCAAGCAAAACAGTGAAATAATGACAAAGGATATAAACAGGCAAATTACAGAAAATATTCACATGGCAAATAAACATGTGAAAAACACAACCGTTGATGGCAAATGAACAAACCTTCCAGATTTTCTAAAAGAAAGGAGTTTTCTTTGAGCCCAAGTCAGGACAGCTACCCTGGGTACACAATCTTAGCAAGAGAGTGCTTTGGCAAAGGAACATTTGCTATAGGGTCGTACATACTTTTACCATAAAAAGTTACAAATCATTAGACAAAGGACATTTCAGAAAGTTGTAGACCTTAAGTTTCTAGTGTATGCAGGGCTGTAGGACTTTGACATCATGGGAACCAGGGAAATTTCTTCCTTCTTCTTAACCTCTGTGTTCAGAATGCTCCTTTTAGGCGTGAACAAAGCAGATGTACAATGTATGCCTGAAGCACAAATAATGCCCATGCTTTGGGGTTCTTCAAGGTCATTTTGACCTTAGTAAATGTTAAAATATAGCTTCCCTGGGAGCCCAGGAGCAAGGCCCACAAACATTAAAGGTTGAAATTTCCTTTATCATTACAAATTTCAACAGTGAGATAAGTTTATTTGTCAGATTGCAAAACTTTTAAATAATAAAGCAAATTTACATTTATTGACCAATTATTTTGTTGCAGTCACTGGTTTAAGGTCTTTTATATTTTATTTCATTACCTTAAAATGGAGGCCCCAACATAACAAAGACCAAATTTTAGTAGTACACTTATTCAACCTGTTAAGGCAATTTGGATCAGATTCATCATGCTTGTCATTTTCACTCATCCATCAATAAAAATGCTTATTATTTTAGGACCTACATAAAGTATCATCTCTGAAAAGTCTTCCCTGAGATTTGCTCAAACCCCTCACAATTAATCTCATTTTGCTTATAATTTCATTACATTCTTTTATGCTTCTTTTTATAACCCTTTCCATAGTCTGATATAATAGGATTCATTTTAAATGTATGCCACCTTGTGGCACAAGAAGGCTGCCTGAAGTCAGCCTTCACCTTATACATTTCAAGCATTAGGAAGGAAGAAGAGCAAGGAAGATATTATCTGCCATATAAAGAGACCTGAGAGACAAAAAGCAGCAGACAATTAAGGAGAACATTTTCAGGCTATTGCAACAAGGAGCACACCCTAGATCCTAAGATCCACATATCATCACAGTGTAATTTTGCCTTAGATTTTATGGGGAGGCATAGATAAATTGAAAGTGGGATGATTTAGAGCTGGGGACCGTTTTGCACACAGGGGGAAATCTCAGTCAGCTGAACAGGAAACATCTCTGTGTTTAGCTCTTTTCAGGCAAACATTTTTAATATCATCTAATCATTCATGAGACAAAGAATGAGGTGCTGGATATTCCTGGAACACATCAATTCTATCGCAAAAAAAAAAAAAAAAAAAAAAGAGAGAGAGAGAGAGTTGGAGGATCTCTTAATAAATAGATAAATAAAGAGGTCTCTTTATCAGTTAAATACAAGGGAATCATCTGAGAATCTTATGGGAGTCTTATCGAAGGCATATGGGGAGGGTATTTCATTGAAGTAATGCTTTTCCTGGAACACAAAAAGGTGGGAAGGAGGTGTTCAGCAAACAAGAAGGTGGGGGAGTTTCTTAGCCATCACTCTCTCACTGGAACTCAGGCTCAGGTGAAATTCTAACATCGTTAGAGGCTTCTCGTAAGTCTCACACAATACTTTAGTCAAACCTAATTGGCTAGCACTTAATCACGTGGCCCATCTGGTTTAATGGAGGCTGGAAAATGCAGTCTTTTAGATGGGATGCAGCAGAGCTCACAAAAATGGGTACTATTGCTAAATAGAAAAAGATCCAACATTAAGAGCTGGCTAGCCAACCCCAGGTTGCCGTATCCAGACTCCATAACAACCACTGTCTCTTTTCCTCTTTCATCTGCCTGCCTCTCTCCTCTAGTGCCCACAGAGTAGCCAAAGTTCTTCTAAACCGTAAAATAGATCATGCCCCTGCTTGCTTAAACTCATTGGCTGATTTAAGAAGAAAATCTAAACTGCAAAGGCCCTGAATAATCTGGTCTTTGCCTATACGCAATCTTATAGCATTTCTTCTCCATACATATGAAGATCCAACCAAACTTGCTTCTGTCATGCTTTTTAAACAGAACAAGTCCTTCCTGTTCCATTTTCTTTCTGGAATGTTCGTCCCCCTGGCCCACCAAGTTCTTCACATCATTGGCTCATTTAGAGCTCAAATGTCACCTCTTCAAAGAGTCTTTAATTTTCCATCAAAAAATTACCTCCCTCAGTCACTATCTTAGACACTATTTTTCTTCTTTAGAACATTTGTTCATTTATTTATTGACCCTGTTTTCCATGACAAGGCAAGAACTTGGCCTAATCTGTTCACTGCTATATTCTCAGGGTCATAGTATATAGTGCATAGTAAGCTCTTTTTCTCTGCCTCTCTCTCCCCACACCCTATATAATTGCACGTATGTGTATATATATACACATACATACACACATTTATATGTGTATAATTATATAATATAATATATGTATGCATATTTGTACAGGATTTATTTATTAACCACAAAAAGATTGGCATATCACTAAAAATATCCATTATGCCATAGGATAAATATGAGCTAGACATTATTTATTTAACCTATGGATAATACTTTCTTTTTTCATTTTATTTTATTTATTTCTTTTCAGTGTTAACCTATGGATAATACTTAATGAATGAGAGGCTTTAGAAATACCTGGACACTCCATGAACGCCCAGACATTGACACCTTATATGTTAGAAGCCACTTACATAATAGAAAACGTTCTTGCTTTAGCAGTCAATAACCTGGCTTTCAGTACCAAAAGGGAACAAACTCTTATCTTGTTTCAAACACTGTTATATTTGTGAAAGAACAATAAGCTTCTATCTTGGTTAAGCCATTCTTATCTAATCCCCCCACCCTGCCAAGCTTTGGTTATACACAATCCAACTTTAGTCTCAACCACAAGAGGCATCCGCTAAGAAATGATGCCTGGAGTGGAGAAGCACAAAAGTGAAAGGATTTGGGATATATTCTGGGGTCAGAATCAGCTCTTCTTGTTCATGCATCAAATATGGGGCATGAGAGATTTGACTCCTATATTTTTTGCTTTTACAGTGAGGTATATAGTAATTTTATTTACTGAGATGGGACAGGACAAGTGAAAGGGGAGGGAAATGAATTTAAAAGGAATAATATAAATGTGGGGAATATATGTGTAAATGTGGGCAGGGTCAAAACCTCACCTGTTTCCTCTTAGATGGTGATCAGCTGGGCCTGAGAATTAAATTAATGTAATGGATTAACTGGCAAAACCATACAAATGTATTTAATATAGGTTTTATGTAACATGGGCGCCCTCATAAGTAAATGAAGACCCAAAGAAGTAGTAAACCCCAAATGCCTTCAAAGTGGGTTTAACAAATAAAGGCAATTGTGGAAAAGTACGTAAAATGTAAAATGTAGGGAGGCTAACAGAAAGTGAGCTATTTTAACAAGGTCTATTTGTACAGAATTCTCTCTGCCTCCACTCTGGGTCTCTGGTGGTGAGAATGTTTCTCTTCTCTTGGTACAGAGAGGGTAGCTTTCACATGGGAGTTTGAGCTCCTGCTTCCAGAAAGAGGTCAGAGTGCTCTTCTTGAACGTGCTGTTTTTCAAGTGCCTTTAATTCAAAATATTCCTTATGCCACAATGGCATATTTGAGGGTGTCATATAGCCTGCCACTCTTCAGGATTTAAAAGCCTTATTAGCTTATCTACCGTAGTCTTGACTATGTGCTTTTCAATCAATAAATTATAGAATTTGGGAGGTCTGCCAAATGTTAAATGTTAAAAAATCATCTTGTTTTCTATAAAAGATTTTTTTTTAAAGATTTTATTTATTTATTTGACAGACAGAGATCACAAGCAGGCAGAGAGGCAGGCAGAGAGAGAGGAGGAAGCAGGCTCCCCGCCGAGCAGAGAGCCCGATGCGGGGCTTGATCCCAGGACTCTGGGATCATGACCTGAGCCGAAGGCAGAGGCTTTAACCCACTGAGCCACCCAGGTGCCCCTCTATAAAAGATTTTTATAAATAATAAGACATACATGTTTTTAAACGAGAAGACTCATTATCACTTAAAAAAATCTTCAAATAAATCTAATAAATTTAATGCTCTTTTTCTGAGAATTTGGGATTTTCTGAGCAGTTGGGATGATTTTTAAGGAATTTTACAAACTGATTTTAAGTATACCAGGAGAAGAATAACTCTTTTTTTTTTTTTTTTCCTTAGAGAGAGTGTGCATAGAAGGGGAGGGGGTGGGGCATAGAGAACACGAAAGAATCTTAAGCAGGCTCCACACCTTGTGCAGAGCCCATAGAAGGGCTTGATCTCTCTATGCTGGGATCCTCACTTGAGCCGAAATCAAGAGTTGGAAGCTTAACCAACCCAGCCACCCACGCACCCCAATAACTTTTTTTTTTTTTAAAAGAAGGCCAATAAAGTGAGATTTTCCTAGTAGGTAAAGAAAAATATATGTCATGACAGTAATTTTAAAAAGGTAGCATGAGGTGGGGCACTTGGGTGGCTTAGTTAAGCCCCCAACTCTTGCTCTCAGCTCAGGTCTTGATCTCAGAGTCATGAGTTTAAGCCCCGTGTTGGGCTCCAGGCTAGGTGTGGAGCCTACTTAAAAAAAATAAAATAAAAAATTTAAAAATAGAAAATAAAAAGGTAGCATGAGCATAGAAACAGGTATTTTGATAGAACAAAATAGAGTTCAGAAGCACACTTACATGTGTGGGAATTTAGTTTATGATAAACGTGACATTTTACATTACACAAAAAATATAGTGATATAGTTAATAAATATCTTTAAAAAGTGTATCTTGATATAATTATCTATACATGGAAATAAATAAAAATAAATTTCTACTTTATACCACATAAAAATAAATTTCTAATGTATTAAAAGCTAAATATAAAGGTCAAATCCTTTTTGAGTAAGGATTTTAAAAAGTAATATTTAGATGAGGAAGGTCTTCCTTGGTAACTCAACTCAGAAGTCAACTCAGATTTGACTAAGAAATTTTAAACTTTTATAAAGAGAAAAACAACCTAAAGAGACAAGCAGCACATGGGGAAGAAATCTATGCAGCATGAATATCAAGCAAAAACTTACCAACCAGAATATAAAAAGAGCCTCTGCCAATCAAAAAGAAAAAGCAGCTCAGAGAAAAGCAGTTCAGGGAAGGAAAAAAAAATGCCAATAAATACATCAAAGATACCCAGCTTTCTAATCATTGCAGAAATAGAAATGAAAACATTAAACCTTATAAAATTAAAGAATGGAAAAGATGAATATCTAGTGTTTAAGAGGACTTGGGGAAATGGGCATTTTCATACACATTTATGTATTCTGAGTAATTCCCTTTCTGATAGTGAACTTTATCATTTATATCATTATTTTAAATGCATATTCCTTGTGATCCAGCTCTTCTACTTCTAAGACTCTGCCTGAAAATAAGACTTGCACACTTTCTAGTGATGTGTGCGCACAGGTGTTAACTGTTGCATGGTTTAAAATGGCAAAAAGTTTAAAATGTCTGAAATAGAGGAATGATTGATAAATTAATTTAAAGAATACAATATAATCTGATGCAATGATTAAATGAAATGAAGCAGCTCTATATACTCTAGAAAATGACAAACTGATTTTACAATACATACAGAATTACAAAGAGAACAGAAGAGCCAAAAGAATCTTTACAAAGAAGAATAAAGTAGGAGGGGGGCACCTGGGTGGCTCAGTGGGTTAAGCCTCTGCCTTTGGCTCAGGTCATGATCTCAGGGTCCTGGGATCGAGCCTCACATCGAGCTCTCTGCTCAGCGGGGAGCCTGCTTCCCCCCCCCTCTCTGCCTGCCGCTCTGCCTACTTGTGATCTGTCAATAAATAAATAAAATCTTAAAAAAAAATAAAGTAGGAGGAAAATATCTCTAAAAGTGTCAAGATACAGGATAATATGTGGAACAATTTTTAAACTGTAATGTTCTTAGGATTCACCTGATGAGCTTGTTTAGGAAAGGGGACAAATATGAGGGACATCTTATGCCACCATCGCTGTGAATATTTCATTTCAGATATTGTATTTTTCAGTGCTAGAAGTTCTGTTTTATTATTTAAAAAACATCTTTCATTTTCCTATAAAGCCTTGAGCATAATTAGAACAGCTTTTTAAGAGTCTTTATCTGCTAATTCTACCATCTCTGCCATGGGGGATCTTTTTGTAGTCTTTTCTTTTCCTAGTATGAGTCAGCTAATTCTGCTTCTTTGCATGTCTAGCAATTTTTGGTTAGGTGCTGGACATTATGATTTTGTGGAGTTGAGTGAATTCTGTTTTTTTCCTTTAAAGATCTTGAACTATACTTGGCAGACAGTTAAGTTACTTGAGAATCTGCTTCATCCTCTTGATGTTTGTCTTCAGGCTTTGTTAGAACGGGTCTATAGTTCTGTAGCCTTTCTTCTAGGACTATTGAGTCCCAGTACTTAGGCATGATTCTTCTGAAGTCTCTAGTGAATGTCCTGTGTATTTAACAGATTTGTCCCTCTCTGGCTGATAGGAATTCCAATTATCTTCCAACCCTGTGTGAAGTCTGGGAATTTTTTAGTGTATAGTTTTCTAGATGTTGTTTTTGGCTGGTCTTTGTAGAGTTCTTACTTAATGCATGACCAGAACTGAATTCAGCCAAAGATTTGAAGTGATCTCTATGCAAATCTCTGGAGCTGTATTCTGCATGGTTCCTTGGTACTTGGCCCAGAAAATTTCAGCCACCTTAGCCTCCCCAAATTTTATGTCTGTCTTTTCATCTCAGTGAGGCAGTTGGTTTTACTTGTTTTGGTTTGTTTTGTATCTAGCCTGTAATGTGGCAAACTTCCAGATAGAAAACTGAAATGATAAATTCATCTTGTTTGTTTCTCTTCTCTCAGGCATCACATTTCTGCTCTGTTTCATATATTTTATACAGCTTTCTGGTTGTTTATGCAGAAAAGCAGATCTTTGTGTCACATTCTTCTATATGGGAGGAACTTCTTTTCATAAAGTTGAAAGTTAAATCTTAAATCCCAGAAATATCTTCAAAAGTTCTGTGCTTATGATGAAGACTTTTTGGCTGTTGATCCACAGGATAGAATGGGTGATTGATTTCATTATCTTTCCTCATTCAAGCCATTATCCGCAGAACCATTCTTTTAGACATCTCACTTTGAAATTCCATTATTTCTGAGTCAGATCTTTTTTGGTTAGATGTCTCTAGAAAATAAATCTTTTATTTTCTATTTGTGGTCTAACAATTCTATTTGGATGGTCTAATAATTCTCTTTTAAATTTTACTTCTGCTACTTAACAATATCCTGAAAATATTTTCCCTTAATTTTTTTATATTTTCAGAATATTTTTTTAAAATTTTCAAATCTGATATTTTATTCATACCATTTTATACTGTTATGAAATCCATTCTTTCTTTCACCTTTTCAGTTATTTTAAGCTTATTTTATAGTCCTTTTCAGATCGTTAAGTCATATGTGATTTTTAAGTCTTAATTTTCCTATTGCTTCTACTGACTCTTTCACATTGTTATTTGCTTCCTTTATGGTTTAAAAGTTTTGATCATATGTAAACAGCAGTTGTGTTTGCTTATGAAAACATTCTTTGGATTTCAACTTTTCTGAATTAGATTTTACTTTAAATTTTCAGTTCACATTTTTTTGCACTGCTGTGTGGCAGAAATTTCAGGATAGTTTATTCATGGCTGGTTTTTAATTGCCTTTCTGTTTAATACACTGAATAAAGTGCAAGGAAGCTACCTTATGATTTTCCTGACTGAGTTCATGAGTGGAAGGTGCAGGCCCACCACGAGTCCCAAATGTGCTTTAGTGTTCTGGTCCCTGACTGTAAGGTTCATAGTAGGGTCTGAATCCTTATTAGCAGCACCTGAATCATCATGCATAGATGTGTGTGTGTGTGTGTGTGTGTGTGTGTGTGTGTGTATAAATCTATACACAATATACATATACATACACAAAACAAATACAGTTATGTATACATATTCACACACTTGTATATTTAAATTATCTGTCAGCATATATATGGTGGGAGGATGAGTCTTCTATATCAGTTTAGCTGATGTATAACTAAAATGTGCCTGAAATTATTGTAAAATGTGGTGATTTTTACATGTTTGCATGTGTGATGCTGTGTGAGCAGAGAAGATAAAGAAGGGGCAGTTTTCTTTTGAATAATAGAGGAAACTTAGCACACCTAGTGATGAATTTACAAGCCTCCTATACTTCAGAAATACTCTTCCCTTTTAGTTCAACTCCACAACTTTTCCTTTATACACTCTCCTCCAACTACACACCAAATCCTTTCCTTCTTGTTTTCTGAAATTTTCTCCAACTCATCCACTGCCTCCTTTTTATTTCAGGCCTCCATCCTATTTCACTGGACTTGGGTGATATCCCCTGAAAAAAATCTGCATCCACCCAGATGACATCATTATTTTTCTTAAACACAGTCTAAATTATATCATTCCTCTGCCTAAAATGATTGACTGTTTCCAACTACTATAGAGATAAAGGCCAAAATCTATAACGTGTCCTGGAAGACCCAGAATGTTCTACTCCTGCCTCATTCTCCAGCCTCACCTACCACATTTCTTTAGCATGCTGATCTTTCAGGTCCTTTTCAGTTTCTTGAGTTCCTCCCAGTTCAGGGCCTTTACCTATACTACTTACTCACTCTGTAATGTTGTTCTGAAAAATTATAATTAAATACTTATTCTTGCAATTGCTTGTTACATGTCTAATTTCTCCTTATAGACTGTAAGTTCCATGGGGACAGGAACCAATCTTGTTCCAGTTCTCAACAAGGTACAAGTTGCTCAAAAAATATTTGTTGAAGGAAGAAAGGAAGGCAGAACAGAAAGAAGAAAACAAAGTATCAAGAGCCTTAGTATGAATCAACTTTTGTTAAAGTGCAATTGATCCAAGTATAAAAAAGAGTAGGGGTGCCTGGGTGGCTCAGTCTTTAAGCATCTGTCTTCGGCTCAGGTCATGATCCCAGGGTCCTGGGATCAAGTCCCAGCTGGGCTCCTTGCTCAGCAGGGAGCCTGCTTCTCCCACTGCTTGTGCTCTCTCGCTCTCTCTCTGACAAATCAATCCATAAATAAGATCTTAAAAAAATAAACAAGAGTAAATAGCTGACCATATATTACATTCCAGTTTCAATAAAAGAGGAAAAATGAATACCTTTCCTCAGTAAAGAGAGGAGACATTTAGAAAAAGGAAATTGGGGGCGCCTGGGTGGCTCAGTGGGTTAAAGCCTCTGCCTTCAGCTCAGGTCATGATCTCAGGGTCCTGGGATCGAGCCCCGCATCGGGCTCTCTGCTCAGCGGGGAGCCTGCTTCCTCCTCTCTCTCTCTCTGCCTGCCTCTCTGCCTACTTGTGATCTCTGTCTGTCAAATAAAAAAAATAAAATCTTTAAAAAAAAGAAAAAGAAAGAAAAAGGAAATTGGGAGAAGTCAGTTTATGAACTTTACTACACTTCATGTTTTAACTCATTTACTTACCATGGAGTGAATGAAAAAGGTCCAACATGCGATTCTAAGATAATTCCCTCCTGCTGCTACAAATATAGCCAACTCTCTTTAGCATGATTTGTCATATTTTTGGAGCATTGTTCTAGTAATGGTGACTCAAAATAGAACCTTTTTGTGGTAACTTATAATGAAGAATTACCACTTTCAAAAGGTTATCTTTGTGGTTTTTCTCTTTCCAAAGCAGAGCTTTTACTTGATATTCTGCTTTTCCATTAGTGACAGTACACGTTCTGGAAGCCTTGCAGAAATTACTGATACTTACAGTAGAGGGCAGTAGAGGAGCACATCTCAGGATGAAAATCAGGGGCGGGACCCAAAGTCCCTTTGTCAGGGCTCCCCTTGGAATAATGCGAGGCTAGGTCACTTAAAGGAAGACTTAATCAATTTGAGAAGCTACAAGTTGAGGAGAAATAGTAAGTATAAAGTCACTAAATGTCTCAAAATTTGTAACACCCACAGAATTTTAAACGTGTTGCTTTTAAAAGGATACGTTTTAAATTTTATTCTCATGAACAGAAATACAAGTACTATTCCTGGCAACAGTAGACCCTAGCTTTTCTTATTTTTCCTTAATAATTCACTCATGCTTTTATTGAAAACACCAAAGTGATGCATTTAAACAGATTGGGTTTGTGTTCATTACATAGGCAAAGGGAGTTTGTAGTATGAACTACAAGCATTCCTAATCTTTTCACAGATCACACCTAGGGGATTTATTTTTATATTACGTGGTCTAATGTTTTTCTCTTTTGGTTGAGTGAACCAGGAAGGTTACTGAATTTAGAGAGATAAAGTCTGCAGTACTGTATACCTTGAATTATGAGCCACGGAAAGTGAATCGTGGAGGCATGTGCCAAACAATTCCAAAGATACTTAGACTGACTAAACAGTTCAGGGCAGTCTTCAGCGAGGATGAGGCCATCAAGTTAGAATATGTAGGTTCAATGGGATTTATATAAAGCCCTGAAGTCTGTAAAGCTTGACAGAATGGAACTATCATTTTTTTAAAGGTTTGCTGTCACAGGAGGAGGTAGAAGTTGAAAGACAGCAAGTTGGATAACCTGGCTTATACACTTGGGTGCCTTCTGGGTCAGTCTCACAGGGAGTTACCGTTAAAAGCCACTCATATCTGTGTACTTAATTAGAGGGAAGTTTATTGGAGCGTGGTGCTGTCCATAGTACCTGGAAGACTTTGATAGCTCCAAGTACCAAGGCAAACCACAAAATAATTATATATCAGATTATTGATCATAGTATAATTCTATACTCCACAGAGTCTAAGATACATTTTTTTTTCTTCACAAAGCTATACCTTTGACCATGGGAATATCTATAATTAATGGTAGATTATAACTGTAGTAGGCAGGAGAACAGTTTTCACTGCCTGTGAATTCACAGATTGGATATAGCTTTTTTTTTTTTTTAAGTGTATTGAGAATTATTGTGCACACAGAAAATCATAGAAGCAAATGTGTGACATATGATTAAATATGCCTAAATAAGGCTTAAAAAAGACCTTCCAATAAGTATCAAATAACAATCCCAAGGGAGAAGAAAGTGTCATGCTATAGTTTAAGTAGTATTTTGTTTTCCTTAGTGACACAGTGTACAGCACAATCAACAGTGTCTCACATTTGATAAAATGTGACATTTTTATATCCCTTTTATGAATGGGGAATCTGAGGCCAAGAAAGTCTAAGAAGAACTTCCTAGGGTACACACAGAATATAGTTCCCGATGTATCACGAGTCACCAAAACGACTACCTCACTTCTTCATTCTTACCTTCTCTGGCAACGAAAACTTTGTTAGCAACTGTTCACACACTTATGAGTATCAGTAGAAAAAGAAAGTTATGCCTTCATAAAAAAGAACCCAGAATTCCTATTTAGAACACAAGAAGCAATTAATACTGTGATAGGGTCATGTCACCAAAAATAAATCCTTAAAAACCCTAAGCATTAAAAAAGGTAATTTGGTTAGTCATTAAATTAACACATTGTTATAACAAATCTATCAGATATAGGAAGTTCAGAGTGAAGTTGTTTAAAACTCCCAGCAGAGTTTAAATGTTAAGCCTGTCCAAAGCTTGACTGCATGAACAACACCCTTAAGAGTCTTGTAATTAAAAAAAAAAAAAAAAAAGCATAGGTATAAAAGAGACAAACACAATATTTTATTGCAAACATTATGTCCTCTTGCATCAACAGTTTCACGTTTTTTGGAGCTCAGGTAGAGTCTCAGATGAAACTTGGAAGTCCGTACACTTAGGCCAGTTGGCCCAGTGAAACAAGCACTAGGCATGTTTTATAAGACCCCTCGACAGTTTTAATGTCCAACTAAGCATCAGACTCTGGATCCAGTTCAAATTCACACTTAGCCTTTACCTCTGGCAACGAAGTTCCAGAAGCAATCTTCATTTATCACATCCCCCAGAAGGAGGACGTCTCAGGTGCCGTGGGCATTACATTATTATGTAAGCTGAGATTTTGTTTGATTCTGCACAGTGCAAACAAAGGTGGAATTCAACTTTAACACCAGTATTTGAAAGAGAAAGGCATTTTATATGTGACCTTGAGCATAAATTCCTGCCAGAGAGGTAGAGGCTACTCCACATCAGGGTTTAGTGTTAAAGGCACTCGCAAATAACATGTGGCTGTGCTTTCATAAACAGTGGGCATAGCCCTGCGTATTTTATCCCCTGGTGGCTCACCTGGAACATTTGGAGAGGGAAATGGTTTCTTGGAGTGCTGCGAAGCCCCAAAACATTCTACTCTCTCCATTTCACCAATTAGATATTCACTCGTTCTAACAAACATCTCTTTGGAATAAAAATGGTATTTGCTTTAATCAGAGAGGAAAATCATCCCCAGTGGAAATTAGTTTCAATTTAAATGGAAAAATGAAGAAAACAGAGGGAAGACCACAAAAGTGAGAGGAAAAGTATTCACAAATATACCTTTGATCTCTCTGCCAATAATATCTTTTTCTTCATATAAGGGCTTCCCTTGGGCACCTGGGTGCCTCAGTGGGTTAAGCCACTGCCTTCGGCTCAGGTCGTGATCTCAGGGTCCTGGGATCGAGCCCCGCATCAGGCTCTCTGCTCAGCAGGGAGCCTGCTTCCCCCTCTCTCTCTGCCTGCCTCTCTGCCTACTTGTGATCTCTCTCTCTGTCAAATAAATAAATAAAATATTTAAAAAAAAACCAAACAAACAAACAAGGGCTTCCCTTGCTCCCTGATATGCCTTGGGAAGTTCTGGTACATATATTGGGCTATTAAGGATTCAAGAAACCCAAGTTTGAAATGCACTTTTTTTTGTTGTTGTTATCTACAGTTTTATTTACTCCTTGAATTTATTTACTCCTTGATTTATGTTTCTTCAAGAGGTAGAATGAACAGAACTTGCTGAGAACTGCTTTTGATTAAACAGAAGGAAGAATTTTTAAATCTTGGACTCTCCCATAAGGAAGCATTTGGTTCTCTGTGACTCAACATTTTTCAGCAGAGGCTGACAATCTAGTTGTCAGAGATGGGATAGAAGGGTTAGATGTTAAGATGACTTAACTTCTAAGACTTGGTATTTTCCCATTATTTTATAAAATGAACAAAAATTGATGAATCTTCTGAACAGCATTTAATTCAGCAGTAAAATGCATTTAAAACAGGTGATATTCTGTTTGTAAAGAACCAAACCTTTGGATGTGCTGATCATACAAAATCAACTGCTTAATAGTGTCTTGGCTCAGTTAGAAACATGAAAGCTCTTTGTGACTTAAATTTTAATGTATACACTTCATGGGTTTTCAAATTATCCTGTTTAGAATAACATTCTGGGCAAGGATTATATAGGTCAGCCCTAGAGAGAGATGTGCTTCGCTAACCTGGAAGGATGAAGGAGCTTCAGTGCTCCGAGGATATACAAACCTATTCCTTGCTTAAGTTTTCATTTTCCGACAGGCTATAAAGAGCTTCGCTTAAGCAAAAGGGAGCATCCTAACTCATCTGTAGCAGATGAAGTCTTTTTAGCACATTGCATCTGCTTTATTGGTCTAGTTATTTAGATTCCGTTGTAGGCTGACATATGACAGAGTTCCCATTTAAATCTTAGAAGTAAAGAGCTTCAAAAGCAACCTTATTAAGGTTAATAGAATGAACTCACATGTCTGCGATTGGGGAAAAGGTAATGAGACACTCACTAAATTGTTCACTAAATAGCTTGTCATCTGTGGGTCTGCTGTCGGGAGTTTCACCAATGGATCATTCTGTTGTCTGTAAAGAGCACGATTTTAAAAATATTAAGGTACTCAAATATGTATCATTCTATTGCTTGTTGACTAGCATTCTGAAGGTCTCTTGAATAAACATATTATTGAATATGTTTTCTTAAACTAATGTGTTTAGATGGATGAGGTTATAGAAGTTATGTTTAAGCTCAGATGTCAATCACTAAACGTTTCTATAAAGTATACAAAAATCTGGAATTAATTTGGGATGTTTCCACTCTTTTGAAAAGGAAATAGATTGGCAAGTTTTAATTTGTTCTTTTTGCCGTATTAGATTAAGTTAAAACCCAAGACTGAAAAGAAATCTTGAAATGAAATGTGGAATTAGTCACTGCCCTCTGGAAAGAAGAAATGAAACATTTAATCATATCATTATTTTAACCACAGTACAAACAAATAAACACATACAGGACCAAGGTGAAGTTCTACAACTGAAAAAATTTAAATAGATCAGTTGGGTATTGCAATTGTTACTTTCTGTATTGTCGGGTGTTCCCTTGTTTGTTTTTAACATCTTACCATTCAAACACTAATAAACTCAGACTGCTCATTCACCCAACTCACTAATTAAGGAGGTTTATTAGTTTCACTGCAAGCATTTTGTCCAGGCAAATTAGCACAGTGCTGCCATCAATAGTACCCTGGAAAGATAAAGACGGGGGGGATCTTGGAGAACCAGGTTCAACTGCAAAACAGTACTATTACTTAATAATGCAAGATGAATCCATCACACTTTTCTGTTTGTGATCTTCAAGGGAGTATCTGCCTAGTTCCTAATTAGTGAAGCAAAGTGGAAACAGAGCACAAAAGTTAAGATTGTCATTCAATGTCATGAAACGTGTAGAAGTAAGAAAGGAAGTAAATATAATGATGACTAACTCCAAAAAGTCAAAGAATGTATCAAGAAAAAAGTGTGATAAGAAGGTGTGAAAAGAAGACAAACCGTTATAAAAGTTACTTAAAGAGAAACATTATTTTTCTCAATACCAAGAATCAAATACTAACAGAGATATGAATAGAGCAATTGTTTCATTGTTATCTTCATTGTTAGGTTTTGAGCTACAAGAAAATCTTTCCTGTGTTAGAAATGAACTTGTAATCTAGTAGAATACCCCACTGACCTCAAGACAAAAAAGTACTGCTTAAGCTTGTATAATTGTAACATTTTATGAGCACAGTTATTTGACCATGAATTTCCATGTGGGGAGTATGGTTTACTCTCAGCTAGTATGTAATATTATTAGAAGAGCAATACTGAGTTTGGTGATTCTCAATGGAAGTTAGTATGCTGTTTTTGCTCCTCTGCATTTATGAAAACATTCCAGAAAATATTTCCTCCATATACTTCTATCCCAGTCCTACCTCTTTTGTCTTGTTAAGGTCTCTGTCAGAAGAGAGCCAAGATTTTTTTTTTTTTTTTTTGAGTAGTTTCCTCTAAACTTGACATCAACAAATATTTACTGGGATATCTACAATGTAGAAAGTCCTGGATTTTTGGTGCTATTAGTGAAATAATAAAAAAAAAAAGAAGTTGAGTGTACAATTGTACTTTTAGTGGGAAACTTAACTTTTATGCACATGAACTCATGATTAATAATAAAAATAGTCCATCTTAGGTGCTGAGTGAGTGCAATATGCCAATAGGTTGGGTACAGAGTCATAGCAAACATCCTTGGGAAGATACACAGGAAAACTGGTAACTGGTTGCCGGAAGGGAAGGAACTAGGAATATGAAATAGGTACGAGATTTACACTTTTCACTGTATCCCTTTTTGTATGGTTTTAATTATTTACTTGTGCTCATATCACTTTTTAAATTGATATTGAAAAATTTAAATATTTTTTCTGATGGTAGTGCAAAGCTGATTGTGAAGACCACTGAATTCCAAACTGAGGAGTTACAGTTTTTCTCTGCAAGCTCTGGGGACACAAGGATGATATTGATGTGTTTAATATTAGAAAAAATAATTGTGCTGCAATTCTGGAAATACTGGAGCAATGAAAAATTAAATGAAAATGCATAATGTATCAGGCATTTTATGGTATAATTTCATTTACTTTTCAGATTACTGATACGGTGCACTTAAAAGTTTTTGGAAACAGTTTTATTGAGATATAATTCACTCACTGTACAAACCACCCCTTTACAGTGGACAGTTTCAATGGTTTTCCATACAGTCACAGATATGTACAACTATCACTACGGCCAACTTTAAAACATTTCATTGTCACGGGGTGCCTGGCTGGTTTGGTCGATAGAGCATGCAACTCTTGCTCTTCGAGTCATGGGTTCAAACCCCACACTGGGGATAGAGATTACTGAAAAGAATAAAACAACAACAACAAAAAATACATTGCATCGCCTCAAAAAGAAACCATATCCCCTTTTATTACCACCTTTCTTTCTCCCACAACCCCTACCCCAAGCAACCACTGAACTGGAAACAACTGTCTTACAAATTCCCCTTTTCTGAAACTCTATATGAATGGAATCATGTAGTATGCAGACTTCTACAACTGGCTTATTTTACTTCTCATAATGTTTTCAAGGTTCATTGGTGTTCAGCATGTATCAATCCATTTTTCCCTTTTATGGCCAAATAATACTCTGTTGTACACATATACTGCATTTTGTTCTGTTTATTTGTCAGTTGACGGATAGTTGTGTCAGTCCCACTTTTTGGCTTTATGAGTAATGCTGTTATAGTAATTCATGCACAAGTTTTTATGGAGATGTATTTTAATTTCTCTTGGATATATACCTAGCAGTAGAAATGTTGGGCCATATGGTAATTCTATGTTAAATTGTTTGAGGAACTGTCAAATTGTTTTCTAAAACAGCTGTACCATTTTACATTCCCATCCGGAAGTGTTTAAAGGTTTTGATTTCTCTACATGTTTACCATCACCTGTTAGTGTTTGTCTTTTTGATTCTAAATCATGCTTGTGGGTATGATATAGTATCTCATTGTAGTTTTGATTTGAAGTTCCTTGATGACCAAAGATTTTGAGCATCTTTTCATGTGTTTGTTGGTCATTTGTATATCTTCCTTGGAGAAATGTCTATTCAAGTCCTTTGCCCATTTTGAAAACTGGATTGTTGTCTCTTTTTGTTGAGTTGTGAGTTCTTTACATATTATGGATAGGAGTCCCTATAGTATATGAAATGCAAATGTTTTCTCCCATTCTGTGGGCTATCACTCTCTTCATGCCGTCCTTTAAAACATAAAGTTTTTAGTTTGAAGACCCCCAAAGTATCTATTTGCCAAATCTGAGGTCATGAAGATATATCATTGTTTCTTTTTTTTTTTTTTTTAAGATTTTATTTATTTGACAGAAAGAGACACAGCAAGAGAGGGAACACAAGAAGGGGGAGTGGGAGAGGGAGAAGCAGGCTTCCCACTGAGCAGGGAGCCTGATATGGGGCTCAATACGGGGCTGGATGCGGGGCTCCATCCCAGGACCCTGGGGTCATGACCTGAGCGAAGGCAGATGCTCAACGACTGAGCCACCCCCACACCCCACCTTCTGTTTTATTCTTAAGAGTTTTATACCTTAGGCACCTTGGATCCATTTTGAGTTGATTTTTGTTTATGGTATGAGATAAGCATCCAGTTTCTTCTTTTTCTGCTTTGCATGTGATTACCACTCCTACCAACATAATTTTGTTGAGAAGACTGAATATTTCTTCATTAAATGGTCTAAGCACGTGTTGAAAATCAGTTGGCCACAGACACATGACTTTATTTCGGGACTTTTAATTCTATTTCCTTGGTCTGTGTGTCTATCCTTGAGCCAGCGCCATACTGTCTTGATTACTGTTGCTTTGTTGTAAGTTTTGAAATTAGGAAGTCTGAGTTCTCCTACTTTATTCTTCTTTTTAACGATTGTTTTGGCTTTTCTGTGTCCTTTGTATTTCCACAGGTATTATAAAATCAGTTTGTCAATTTCTATGAAAAAATCAGCTGGGATTCTGACAGGGATTTTGTTGAATCTGTAGATCAGTTTAGGGAGTATTGATATTTTTATGTATTTATATCTTCCTTAATTTCAATCATGCTTTATAGTTTTCAGAGTATAAGTTCAGCACTTCTTTTGTTAAATTTATTACCGAGCATTTTATTCTTTTTGATGTTATTGTAAATGGAACTGCTTTCTTAATTTAATTTTTGGATTGTTCATTGCAACTATATAGTAACACAATTGATTTCTGCATATTGATCTTATATCCCGTAACCTTGCTGAATTTATTTATCATTCTAATAATTTAGTGCGTACTCATGGCATAAAAGAACAAAGCCAAGAAGTATTTAACTGCTTAAAGATGTTTGAATGGGAAGAAGGAGTCATGGCCACCACAGTTTTGCAAAATCTGTCTTTCTGGTTTGTGTCTTTCTCCCATCTGTCCAGAGGAGGTGTCTAAATCGCCAGTTCCCTAATATAAAACCAAACACTTAAGGGTTAACTCAGCTTACAGCAGTTACTTGACTCCACTGTATCTAGATTAAGGACACTTTGTTGCGACGTCAAAATATGAAAGAAAAAAGGAAGGAAAAAGAAATCCTAAATATAAACCCCAATTTCAAACATTACTATATCCTTTGCTTCTCTGTTAGAAATGGGAGAAAACCCTGAAGCAAGTTATGCTTTCCACCCAGGACTTCTTTCCAGAGAGAAAAATGCTGGCTAATTTTAGTTAGCTTACTAGTTGTTACTTGTTTCGTAATATTGGATTGGCCATTATTCCTTAGTAGGAAGATTGAGAATGAAAAATTAGATCATCTCTAAGGTTACTTGTACATGATTTTCTCAACACCATTTCTATTCTCCCAGTTTCTTTACGTGCAAATACCTGCCAATAGGATATATAGGTAATCTGACTCTATCCCAGTTATTTACTTTTAGTTTTAAATTGTTTTTTCTTCCATGATTCTCATTTTTTTCTTCATATTGCCATATTGTGGCTTGCCAAAATGATTTTTGCTTCAGTGTCTTATTTTTGTATTTGGTTATAATTTCTTGGTGATCGTGTTAATCTGTCCTCCTTACTTCCCTAATTAAGGCTTAGAAATCAACTCTGATCCTTTAAAAATATTCTTTATCAAATTTACAAACATATATAATTCCACTTGTAGTTAAATCCTATTTTTTCTGGACAGACAAGTCTGACTGTAAAAAGACCATTTTTCTTCTGGATTCTTAAAAGCTTTACTAAACTGGTGATATTCAAAAGAATTAAGTACTGAACAGAATCCCAAAGTACCACCCCTGTTCTCAGTTTTTTTTAATGAGAGAAGGTCTGGGGCACCTGGGTGGCTCAGTGGTTAAGTATCTGCCTTCAGTTCAGATCATGATCCCAGGGTCTTGGCTCCCTGCTCGGGTGAAGCCTGCATATCCCTCTCCCAACCCCCCTGCTTGTATTCCCTCTCTCTGTCAAATAAATAAATAGAATCCTAAAAAAAAAAAAAAAAAATGGGAGAAGGTCTGAGCGTGGACTGAGCCATCAGAAACTGTAGAAAGCAAGTATTTAAAACAGAATTCTGAAACAAAACAAAACAAAACAAAACAAAAACAACCCACAAACTGTCTTCTAAAAATGGGCAAAATTAACCTAGAAAAAGCCCGTTACAGGAGAAATGGCAGGTGTCATCATGTCCTCCCTCCTCCAATATTCAGGAAATGGAAACTAGAGAGTGATGCACGCCTGCTATCAAGGTGCTTTTTTGTTTGTTTCACTGTTGAACTTTAATGCAAAAAAAAAAAGCTCATCTCGAGTTTTCCACAATGCATGACAATGCAGTGAGTGACACTGTTATTTGGGTTTCTTTATTCAGTAAACAGATAAAGAAAACAACTAATTAATCAAGGTAAATCTCCAGAAAGGTGAAGTATTAGAAAGTAAGAAGACATATTAGGAAAGTATGAATACATGACTGGTATTCCCTCAGTCTTCTAACTCAAAGCTTTTGGAAGAAAGTGAGTTTTCTGTTTTTTAGAAAAGGAAATAGGCAGGTGGGCCAGATCCTATTCCTTTTTATTTTTCTGTTCCTTGACTTAAGCAGAATTGGAGACTGCCTGATCTTCCTGGCTGCTTCGTCAGCGCAGTCAGCAGCAGACTTAATGGCCTCGGGGTGGGGGCGTGGGGGGCTGGGGGGTACAAGCACATGGCAACCCCCTCCACGCATCAGCTAATTCCATGCTCCAGCTATAGCCTTGGGAACAGGAGAAGTCCCAAACAGATGCTTCTTCTAAAGGTAAGAGAGAAAGTAAAAACTGAACCTGCTAAAAAAGGGATAAAAATAAAAAGTGCATCTGTGTATTTGAAGCCAGCATTAGGAAGGCAATGCTGAAAACTTCATTAGCAAATTTAAAGACTTCAGGGCAGGCTCCTGATCATTTTATTTTTCGGTGACTTTATGCAAATGTATCCTCTAGTTGTTTTTCTTTTTTAGCTTTATTGTTCCTCCCCTCCGTAACTGCCGCCAACTCAAGCCGATGTATGTATGTATGCATAGTCAACCAGTGTGAATAAGACAAGTTGACATTGTCAAATAAATAAATAATCTTTAAAAAAAAAAAAAGACGAGTTGACACTATTCAATTTTCAGTTAAGCGTTCAGCCCAACTTTAGGACCACCTCCTGTGGGTCAGGCTAGGGAAATTCTGGGAGGAGTCTGTTCTAGAAAAAGTTCAGACATCAGAGTTGGCATCTTTGGACAGGAACCACCGCTTCACATCTGCTCTTCCTGCATCCTTAGAAAGTTTTGTTTTTTTTTTTTTTTAAACAGATAAAAAGAAACTGCCATAAATATTCACTGCCAGATAAGCACTGAGAAGGCCTTTGATGTGAGAGCTTCCCCTCTGGCCTCCACTGAGAATGAAGGACCAGGCTGTACGGTCTCCCAATTCCTGCTTCCAGAAAGAGGGAAATCTGTGTGGGGAACTGAAGAGTACTATCACTCAGTGTATTAATTCCTTCAGGCTGCCATTACAACATACCACAGACTGGGTGGCTTAAATAGCAGAAATTTATTTTCTCACTGTTCCACAGGCTGGAGGTCCCAGATCATGGTGCCGGCAGGGGCAGCTTCTGGTGAGGTCTCCCTTTGCAGTCCGCAGACAGTTGTCTTCTCACTGTGACCTCACCTGGCTTTTTTTTTTTTTTTTGGTCTGTGTGCCTGACTTCCAGGTATCTCTTTTTCTTCTTAAAAGGATCTCAATCCTCTTGGATGAGAGAGCCCAACACATAGGACCACATTTAAATTTAATTTTCTCCTTAAAGACACCATCCCGAAATACAGAGCACATGCAGGGTTAGCGCTCCAATCTGTGAATGTTATGGGAACACAGTTCAGTCTACAAGGTTCAGGAAAGCCCTTTGGTCTATTCTAACAGGTGCATGATGAACCGTAACTTGGCAATCACTGCTTACCCGTAGCTTCCCCCCACCAACCTCCCCCATGCACGTAGACATCCCTGCAGACCACAGACACACAGATAGCCTTGGCTTAGTATGTAGTCTCTACTTCTCAGTTTTATACAAGATTTTCAGACATTCATAATGCATGGCTAGTGACTGACAATTTTATGTTTCTAGGACAGTATTTTCCTTTCTTGTACCAATAATAACAATAACAACAATATTTATTGCGTACCAAGGATTGTGCTTATTTCATTTCCTTAACTTCCCCCATCTACAGACCAGGAGATAAGTTTTGAGAGGTAGTGACTTGCCTAAGGCCTCAGACCTAGTAAATTCCACGCTGTCTGACTCCAAATCCAGAGCTCTGACCCTCCATCCAGTGGAAATTTAACACACTGACAAGATTCTGAGAGTCGTGACCAATCTCCTCTACCTTTATCTCGCCACTGGATTTTCAGTCTATTTAATCTCAGAGCTACATTTTCAGCCTGTCCCAGAGTAGGGTCTCATGTCTCTACATCACTAAAATATTTTATGGAAATATTTATTTCCAGTTGCTTACCGCTGCTCATTTGTGAGCCTTCCCCTCCCTGTCTGCCACTACATTGCCCCTGAAGGACTAGGAAGGTGAATAAAACACAGTTCCCGGGAGAAACTCAACACATAATCGAGAGATAGATGAAGCCAATTATTCAAAATACATCATGATGAACAGGCTACTTTATAGAGTCAGTTCAAACTGGTGTGGGAGCATAGAAAAAAACCAGAAATGCCCAGAGAGACCACAAAATAGCTTATTACAGGGTGGCTTTGAGTCATAAGTGGAAGGTAAATAAAAGTTTGCCAGGCAGGGCAGAAGGGCTTTCAGGATGGGGCACAGCATGTTTTTATGTTGTGGTATTTATGTTGAGCTCTGGTTTTTGTTCTGTGACATTTTTAAAAAGGAATAAGGCCTCTTAGCCCCAGCCCTGCTCTATCCTTGCCTCCCCCTCCCCTCCCAGCCAGTCCCAGTGTTTCCTGTCCTGCAGAGATGCCCTCCAGGTGAAAAGAAGGTGTCAGGTGCTTGATAACTCAACAGCCTGGCCAACTCAGAATTACATAAATTGGGAATGCAGTGCTAACCGTCCACGGAGTGTTTCCACTTTATTTGAAACACATACAGACCGGTAAACATCCGAAATTGAAGCATTAGAGTTATATTATGGAATCAACAATGGGATTTGAAGTCAAATCAGAAGGCCTCCTGCCGTGGCCACTCATGGGGGTGGGGAGGTGGGGGGGGTGGGGGGGTGGGGATGAGGAACAAAATATTGGCCCACCCAGCATGAAAGGCCTCTCTTTAGGTTACTCCCTACTCCTCACATCCCATCAGTCTCAGCTTTATCAGGACCCGGCTTATATTCCAAATGAGGAATTTTAGTTCAAACACCGAATTCTGCATCACTTGTAGCAGAGCAAATAACCCCACTTTCCAGGTCATGGATGTCCTATTTCCTGAGAGCCCAGCACAAGCCCCTTAACCACTCTTAACCTGGGTCAATAGATCTCTCTCTCTCTCTCCATCTATTTTTGTCAATCCTTTCTCTAGTCTTGAAGTACAAGGTATCAATCTTCTGATAATGACATCTTTTCTACCCGTGCTCTGGTCCTCTCCCCGCTCCTGCTCTCACAGAACTTTCCTGCCACTCTCTGCAATTTGCTGGCTTCCCGCTGAGAAAGCAGAGCCAGGAAGCAAGCAGCAAGGGGATCAGCTAACTGGGTCTCCCATTCTCCTCATTCCCCTCCCCCGCCCCCGTAAACATGTGTCTATGGCCATTCGGTGGCCACATCCTCTGCAAGGGTCCCGGACCTGCGAGGAGGTAAGGCAACTTAAGGGGAGCCAAAAGGCTGAGGTAAAGGTCTGGGCCAAGCGAACAGTAGAAAATGAGAACTGGTGGTGGGGCGCCTGGGTGGCTCAGTGGGTTAAGCCAAATCTGCCTTTGGCTCAGGTCATGATCCTAGGGTCCTGGGATCGGGCCCCACATCGGGCTCTCTGCTCAGCGGGAAGCCTGCTTTCCCCGCTCTCTCTCTGCCTGCCTCTCTGCCTGCTTGTGAGCTCTGTCTGTCAAATAAATGAATAAAATCTTTAAAGAAAAAAAAAAAGAAAGAAAATGAGAACTGGGGATAGTTCCATGGGAATTAATATGGAAAACTGATGGAAGGAAAAAGAGCTAATGAAAAAAAAATCAATTTAAAAGGCAAATACCACAGGTCAATGTAATGCCTGCTGAGAAACAAACTTGTGGTTTTAGCTCAGTGATGATCTAAGTAGAAAATATATAGGTTAACAGTCGGACAGGCATCCTAAGAGGCAAAGAAAGACACGGGGATAAGACCAGCTGACTGCGGAGCTGCAGGGGAGAAGCTGCAAAGCAGGGCAGAGCTGACGTCTCCTGCGAGGATGGAGCCAGGAGCCTCGAGCTGTGCTTCCCACACCCGGTTGATCAGCAGAGTCATCAGAGGAGCGTTTAAAAACCATGTTAAGGTGTCATTTCCTGGACCTCTGGAATCTGAATCTCTAGATGGGAGGCCCAGAAATACAGGTGTGTGTGTATATTATAAATTTGCTTGTCCCCTCCATCATGGAGATGCTTTATGAGCGACTCAGACGGCTGGTAATCTGGGGACTCACACTCTCACGCAATCTTTTCTTTTTTCTTTAAGATTTTATTTAATTAATTTATTTGACAGGTCACAAGTAGGCAGAGAGGCAGGCAGAGAAAGAGAGGGGGAAGCAGGCTCCCTGTTGAGCAGAGAGCCCTATGTGGGGCTCGATCCCAGGATCCTGGGATCATGACCTGAGCAGAAGATAGAGGCTTAACCCACTGAGCCACTCAAGCGCCCCTCATGCAATCTTTTCAATAAACCAAGTAGTAGGTAGGCTAAGGACGATAGGCTTGCTTCTTGGTAATGAGAGACCCGGGTAGGAGGTCCCCCCCCTCCAGAATTCTGGAGGTGTGACTCGAACTTTCTGCCTACCGTGTGGGGCGGTGAATGGAATAATGGAAGCGAGAAGGCTCCCGGAAGCTCTCAGCCACAATGAGCGCAGTCACTCTACTCACTGGTCCGCCTTGCTGCTGTCGGGCTCCGTCTAGAGACTAGTTACAGCCGATCAGGTTTTGTTTTTTGTTTTTTTTTAAACAGAATGTTCCATTAGGTTGACCATCCTTCACAGATAAATCCTGGGACATGTAGTGCTTATGAGAAGCCATAGGGTTTATTTTCATGGGGAGCTGTTGGTGGAGACGCACCTTCGTACTAAGGGGAAGCACGCTATAAGAGGGGAGAGTCTGTGTCAGGAACTCAGCCTCCTGAGCGCGATTCCCGGCTCCCCTCCTTGCTGCTGGGTGACCTTAGGCACAGTCCTTAAACTCCATTTGCCTGAGATTGCTTAGATGTAAAAGAGGGTTATGCTACTATCTACTTCATGAATTGGTATGAGGATTAAATGAGAAAATGCATGTAAAGAGTGTAGAACAGTGCCCAGGGACAAGTTACGTGCTCAATAAGGAAATGCGTATTTCTTGAAGAATTCGCTAATACATTTCTTAATGCACAGTGGCAACTGAAGGGCCAGGGTGATTACATAGCCTAAGATCACATATTTGGTAAGTGGTAGACTTAAGCACTTTAAGCCTGAGCTCTAACCTCCGCCACAGGACGTCAGAGGTGGTCAAATCATGGTGGCCCGATTGCCCTAAAGAAGCAAAGACGACGCCTGGACAGAACTGAAAAAGATGAATCACAAAACGTAGTGCAGTGGCTTCTACTTTCTGGAACAATTCAGAAATCCACGGAAATGAAAATGCAAGACAATGCTACAGTTAAAATAGAAACTACTGAGAGTTTCTGGTTCTTGGAAGAATATATGCTGTGACCTAGAACTTGGAAACCCTTTCAAATATGGAAAGGACAAACAGTGGAAGAACAGATAAAGAATCCATCTGAAATTCCAGGGGAACAAATGATTTTATAAGAATGGAAAAAGAGGGGTGGCTGGGTGGCTGAGGGTTAAATATCCTACTCTTGATTTCGGCTCAGGTCACCGTCTCAGGGTCATGAGATGGAGTCCCTCCAGGACTCTGTGCTCAGTTGGGAGTCTATCTAAGTTTCCCTCCTTGTCCCTCTGCCTCCCCCCACCTCACCCCCTACCACCAATGAGACAAGGGCATGCACTCTCTCTCTTAAAAAAAAAATGGGAAAAGAATCATAGTATACTACTTTGCTTTGTAGTAAGCTATAATATATATTTGTAGTAATATAATCATGGTTTACTGATTTCACCTAAAGAGCGATACCACTGTGCTAGGGCAGATGGGGAGAGGGAGATGGACTTGGTGTATATGAACTATGTCCTCACTCACAGCACAAACTCATATAATGGAAAAAATAAGATATTAATGTAAGCATATTATATAGAGTAGGAAGATAATGACAAGAAGAAAGATATTAAGAGTCAAAAACGTTTGTCTCTTGGGAAAGAAGTTAGAGGATTAGCATGTTGGAGCAAAGGGTTTGGTTTTCATTAAAAACCTCTGAGTTGTATTTTATTTTTTCCCTAAATCACATTATTGTATTTTTAAAATATTCAGCAAAATATAGTACCCATTAAAAATAGTGTTTCTGGTTTTCCAAGGTTCCAGAACAACTGGCTTGCTTCACTGATGGGAAGATTCAGGTTTGCCCCACCCTTTTTGTAAGATTATATTGGATTATTTATTATTTTACAATATGTCGTTGGTTTAATCTAGAGAAATAGGACAGAATTATGTGGTTGGGAGAGAGGAAGGATGGGTTCAAAGGAGCAGATGGATGGAGAAACCTTAGGAGGAGAGCATGGGGGAGTGAGGGTTGGCAAATCCCATATTCCCCAGAACTCCAACCATCAAGAAAACGTGCTAGTAATGGCTAACAACGGTAGCCTTTACTATGTACCAGGAACTGTTCCAAGCTCTTTATATAAAATCTTGCATCTAACAACTCTGTGAGGTCTTGTATAGTAAGTATCTCTGTTTCACAAACGGCAAAGCCAAGCTGGAGGGAGACGAGGTGATTTTCTCAAGATTACATGGCTAGCAAGTGGCAGAGTCAAAATCGGAACCCACACCCTCTGGCTCCAAGTCTGAGCTCTTAGGCTCTATACCAGGGCACTTCCGAGCGCACACATACATCTCAGTTTTGGGGTATAGACGGACAATGCAGGAAGACTCACCAAAGAGAGTGTGGGTGCTGGGCGGATAGGCTGTGGAAGCTTCTTGCTTCTACGTACTGGTCTTAGCTGGCTGGCATGCCACATGCTTACCTCAGTTTCTAAAATGGTGTGGAAAAGCTACAAGGGGAGTGAACACAAATTTCATTTTAAGGTAGTGAGAAAGAACCGCTCCCTGACCAAACTTTAGTCAGGCCCCTCTGCGTAAGCCCGACCTTGGGCTTCCATCTCTACCCTGTGGAATCCGTTTTTTGTGAGAATCCACCCCCCACACTTGTTTCTTCACTAGACTCCCACTTGTCCATGCTGTTTTTGGAACTGAGCCCCGTTCTATACTGAGGTCTCTTCTCCCCTATCACAACAGTTCCTGAAGAAAATCTGTCTTTACTGCTGTTACCAGTGCCCAGCTCTGGTTTCCTCTCATAGTGATCAAACCTCTGGTGTCCGTGGGTGGCCATGTTATTGGGGGATTGTTGCAGAAATTTCTACATAATATCACCAGGGATGGCTTTACTCATTTGATCGGATGGCTCTTACTTACCCCCCACCCCACACCTCTGTAGCCTCAACCCCATACTGTGTTCCCCTCCATTCCTCCCTCCTTTCCCCCAAGGCCGCTCATGGAAGCGTGGCACATAGCTGGAAATGGGGAGTTCCCAGTGAGCAGCACAGAAGGCTTCTTAAAGCAATGAGAACCGAATGGGTTGAAGTGGAGAAAGCAGGAGTAGGATGTGGAGATAGATTATACACACACACACATACAAGGACACTATGCTCATATGGTTAAGTTGCCACTTGACTATTTTATTTATTTATTTATTTATTTTTTAAAGATTTTATTTATCTATTTGACAGAGATCACAACTATGCAGAGAGGCAGGCAAAGAGAGAGAGGAGGAAGCAGGCTCCCCGCCGAGCAGGGAGCCCGATGCGGGGCTCGATCCCAGGACGCTGAGATCATGACCTGAGCCAAAGGCAGAGGCTCAACCCACTGAGCCACCCAGGCGCCCCAGCCACTTGACTATTTTAAACATTTAAAACATTCTGTTCTCAATGAAAAGATTTGATAATCCAATTTGGAGCAAGCCTAATGTAAACATATATGATGTGAATGGGAAATACCCAAGTTGCTACTTGGGGAAATTTCCCTTTTATAATTAAAATAGGTCAATTCTATATAAGTCTCACTAGGGAAATCTACTTTCTGAAATATTTTCTCTCCTATTCCTATTTCCTTTTAATATGTCTTTTGATCCTGCTTTTTGGGAGTTATTTCCTCTTTTCAACTCCCAACCTTCCATTGATTTAAAAAATATTTTCCTACTCTATCATTTCCAATTTGATTGATTTTTTTAAATGTTCTTCATTTTTTTTTTTTCTGGTAATCTGATTTTGTTTAATGAAAGCAATTATCTTCTATCTCTTGGAAATCATTCAATAAAATTTTACTTAGGTTTTTCTAGTTCCTTACCTCTCAATTTCAAATGATTTTTATGTTAATTTTTGTCACTCTTCTTTATGCTAAAGCTCCCCTTAATATGTCTGGTGATCGTTTGCCCATGCATATATAAAACAGAATTATTGCAAAGCCAGTCTGAGGGCAGGAGGCACTTTTGCCCGGGGGGATTGGTCCGCTCCAAGTGAACTGACTGGGAAGACCGTGCATCTGGTTAGAATACTGGTGTGTCAGTACTTGCAGGTTCTTTTTTCGGTCCTGGTTATTTTCCTCAGAAAGGAATCCCTTCATTGCCTGCTTAGGCTATCTTGGGAGTAAGGGTAGTGAGGAAGGAAGGGGGTCTCCCCTGACCTCTAGGCTCACTTTTATTTAACCCCATCATTTAAGCATGGCTGTCAGCTATGCCTGGTGTCCCAAGACCGGGGACTTGCTGATTTAATTACCCAAGAAGGGCGAGTTGTATGGCTATGTGGACTGGCAAGCAGATAGCAGGGTCTAATTGCACCTTATGCAGACCCTCAACTGATCCTTCTGCTTCCATTTTTCATACCCTCAGTGAAGGTGTGCTGGGAGCCCTCCATTTTCGCTTCTGGTTTTTCCATGTCCTGGCTTATTGGCACTTCACCATTAGCTATGTCTCTACTCTGCTAATTCAGTATCTGCTTAGTCCCTTATTTTCTTTGTCAGAAAATCCCATTGCTACTTGCTATTTACTGTTGCCTCCTTTCATTTTTCTTTTTGGGGGGAGGGCTACATTTTTTTTTTTTTTAATAATCTTTTGCAGTTATTTTGCTGGAGTTTTCATGACAGCAGAAACGAACACATCTTGTGTTTGGCATGTTTATTTAGAAAGGCCATTATTCACTCTTTTATCTTTGGGCATTAGCCTAACGGTGGTATTGAGTGAAATTAGAAATCTCATTAGTGTTTTTTAAAATTATTAATGTCATTACCAAAGAATAGGGCATCTTGAATGCATTTTTTCCCCCAAGCAAGTTTCTAGATGACTCATGCTAAAATTGGAGATCTATAAATTTATTTATCAGAGTCATTAAGTATTGAAAGCTAAATCTAATGCCACAGAGCACCGGAAAGAACATTAGATTAGAAGTTGTAAGTTCTCAATTCAAGATTTATCTTTGCCATCTTAGGCAAAATGCTTTCTCTCTAGGTCTCAGTAAAATGTAGGCAATTAGATTACATGGCTTCTAAGATTCCTTCTAGACTAAACATTCTGTGATTTTATTAGGTAATTTCAAATCCCTGGTTGAATTCACCAGTCCTCCAAATGCTGTTACCCAAAGTAACAAATGTTACCCAAAGTGAAATGCACATCACTGGTGGTCAAGGAAATAATGTTTAATGGGATAAGAATTAACATTTTAAAACTTATTGCTATTTTTTATTTATATAATCACAAATTTGTTTTAATTTTTGTATCTGAGAAAACTGCTTCAACAAAACTGAGGTTTTCTTTGCAAATAAATTTACTCAAACTTAAAACTATGTGTTGATTTAAATAGAAATCATGAATAACAGAACATGGTATGTAGACTTGATTAAAGTTAAAAAGATTGTGTGCAAATGAATGTCATTTCTGAAACATGGCCCTGTTGCAACAAGTTCTTTCATGACTGCACACACATCTTCTATTTAGCAAAATCTTTGCATGTCCAGCTCAAAGATTGCTTCTTTAATGAACCATTCAAGGTAGAAGAGTTTCATATTCTCAAACAGTATAGTTCACGTAACTGGTCTTTTCACATGGACTATGGGCTTCATCTTATTCCTCTTTGTATCTCAAGGACGTTGATGTGCTTAGCTTTATAATAGGTGCCCAATCAATATTTGTTGAACGAATGAACCAAATCAAACAGGATATTGCTAACTACGATGGGCAAATGTTTCCTGTAATTGATTTCTTTTCACCATGTATCACAAATTCCATGTCAATGGTCACTGTCTTTACTTTATTAGTTCTAGAATACATCCCACAAGAACCCAGGGTAGGAAGAACAGGCTTGATATGAAAGATCAAAAATAAACTACTGGAAACTTTGAGACTAGTCATGGATCCCATAAATTTTAGGAAGGAAACACTTCAATCATCATTGAATTCCGAGTTTCTGAAACAGTGGAACACGGGGATCCATGGCTCTTCAATAGAAACGGATGACATCTTCCATTTCAGCAATTAACATTTTGTAGACTTTACAATATGGAATCCAAAGTCTACAGTAGTTTGAACTTACAAAGCATTTCTACACACTGCATTAAATTTTATCCTCACAATAATGCTTTCATGTTGAAATAACAGAAGGGGAAAGTGAAGTTAGAAAAGTGAGTTATATGATTTTCAAAACATCACCCAGATGGTAGTTGGCTAGACTAGGGGTCGGCAAACTATGATGGGGGGAAGAGGAGGTGAGGGGGGAGGGCAAGTCCAGCCACTGTTTGTTTTGATAAACAAAGTTTTACTGTAACACAGACTTACCCTTATGAAGGAGTAAGTTTATTTTCCACATGAAGAAGAAATTGAGACCATGAAAATGTCATTACTTGACAATGTCACTCAGCTAGAAAGTGGTGGAATCAGGAGGATTCACATGTAGGCATCTGACTCCAGAACCTTGGCAGTCACAACTTTCCTAGTACTGGTCTGGTATCCAAATCCTGGCTCTAGCTATGACCTTGGGGAATCTACTTCCACTCTCTTGTAAATTAATACTTGTCAAATGCTTAAAACAGAGTTTGGCACATTGTAAGCCCTCAACAACATTATTTTTATTAGCATTCAAAGCTTTCCAATAATAAAAATCACATCAGAGCTATGGGCCAGATGTTCTACATGGCATTTAAGTTTTGTAGTAACCAATTATTAATCTCATTTTAGAGGACAAAATAATAGAGGTTCTCAAGAGTTAAGTAACCTGCTCTGATACTGATCTCTGGTCTGTTTGGTTTTGAAGCCTATCTTCTCTACACAAGTCCTTCTAATCTCAACATTTCCCTTACTTGAACTCAGTGTTTGAAAAACCAATGAAAGGCCCATCTTTTACTCCCCTCTTTCAACCAACCAATTAAACAATCGTCAACAAAAGCCAGGTGAATTCACTCTACTCAAATGCATCACAGGCTTGCCTGTTGTTCCCTTGCAGTAATCCATTTTTGGAATAGGAAGTAGTCTGTTTTTGCAGTCCCCTTTATTTGAAATCTTATTTGGGCATTAAGGAGGGCACATAATGTGATGAGCACTGGGTGTTATACACCAAGTCATAAATTATTGAACACTACATCTGAAACTAATGATGTACTATATGTTGGCTAATTGAATTTAAATTAAAAAAATCTTATTTGTCCTTTGAAGCCAGATTCAAATAGTGCTACATCATTAAAGATTTCTCTTGGATCATCAAAGACCAAAGTGGTTTGTTCTCTTCAGAATCCAATAGTATTTTTGTTTGTATGATGCTTATGGAGTTTATATGATATATACTGACTTATGGTATTGTTTCATACATCCCTTATAGTCCCCTCAAATACTGGTAGCTTTAAACCCTTTTGCAGAGCGAGGTGGGATAAACAGAAATATGAAATAAAAAAATGCATTCCTCCAATGGAATATACTAGAAAGTTTCTTTAAAAAATGTCTCAAATTATTATCTTGAATGTATAAAGACATTCCCAATGCCTTGTCTTGCATCATTAAATGGCAGACACTCAATAAATATTTACTGACTCTAGATCTCAAGTTTTTTTTAATAAGGCTAATTTCATAGTTCCATTAGCTCAGTACAATTAATTTAAAAGCATCAAGATAAAGCCAAATAATATAGACAGAATAGATAATTTATTCTAACACCTTATCTCTATGTTCCTCATTTGAATGTATCTACCTCCAGTTCATTTTACATTCTGCGTTAGTAGTTTAAACATATTTTAGGTAATTTTAAAAATTAAAAATGACTTTTGGTAGATGTTAGCCCTTCTTTGCAATACTCATGATATGAGTGATCTATCATTTAAAGTAAGTCCTTTTAAAAAGCCACAACGTGGTAATCTATTTATTTGTGTTCCTACCTTATCAACAGTCTTATACATCTTAACTCAGTTTTGCAGCCTCTGCTTTACTTTTAATTTGATCTGCCTAATATTCTTAATTGGAAATGGAGAAGCCTACAACATTAAAATAGCACCTACTTAATTAACATCACAGGGGTAGGAGGGGCAGTTTGAAAGACAGGCTGAATTAGTGAAAAACTACATTATGGAAAAATTTCTAAACAAAGAAATACATGTTTTCAAGCACATTGGTGATTAACTCCTAACAGAGTGTTTATCAGGTAGAGGTTTCAATGCCAATATCTTAATTAAAATTTTGCAATCGAATGAGAATAATTTAATCTAAAAGTTATTCACAAGTTAAATTAATCTTAGAAAACTTAAATTTGTTTAAAGTTTGCTATATAAATTGTGTCTCTTTGATAGACAAATCTAATTTAACTTACAGTAAATTATAGATTCTGGGTTTAGAGTTAGTTTATTGTAACATATTCTATACGGAATGTATTCTGTACAGCCTGTATTAAATGAATCTAATCAACACAGTGAAGTCACATCATCTAATCAAATTAGCTTAAATTATGGTTATAGAGGCTTAAACTTAAAGCAGATTTTGATAACCCCTGGAGGCAAACAAGCAGAGAATTGTTCCCTATCCTTCAGATTTTATAGTCATCTTAAAAGTAGAAAGATTTGAATGACCGGATAATCTGCATATCAATTTCACTTGGTCCTTCTTATAGGAAATTTCGTAGGTTCTCAAGTCTTACTGTGCACAAGAACACCACATAGGATTATATTTTTAAGAAATGAATACTGTACTTTATGGGCAATATAAGTGATTTTCAAGGTCAATTTTAACTAAATGTAATTCTCACCTTTTTTTTATTGTCTTTAGAACTTCATCTTCCATATGTATTCTTATCATCAGCCTTACCCAATACCTTTCATGGTTGAGTTTCAACTTAACTTTGGTTCCATCGAAAGCATATTAGATCATACTGATGTGATCTTAGCTCTCCTTGCATTAACATGCCACACTTCTGAATTCTTCCACACTTTTACACAAGACAATTGAAATGTCATTATCCAATTAATGAACTTTCTTTTGAGACTCAGCTTAATCCTTACCCATTCTTCTTGGACATGGCTTTTACCAATTATTTGTATATAGTTCTAGGGTTGTATTACCAAGCCGAGTTTTGATTGTATGTCTTTTTTTTTTTTTCTGTCTCCTACAATATACTATGGTTTGGCAATGATTTAAATGTAATAAACAGTGCTTATTGATAAATTATAGAATTAATGAGGTTAAGTAGTTGTAATAATGAATGACTCTTTGGTGACATACATAATCCTTTATATTTTATTTGTCTAAACTGATCCCAAAGAGAATTGGGAAAATGTAGTATACATAGGTCCAAATAAATCTCCGATTGTTCAAACATACAATTTTAAAAGGTGAACTATCTGAAAAAGCTAAATGAAGGATGATTAACATGTTTTAGATCGTTCATGCTTAAAAATTCAAACCTCAATACATGGACAGCTGCAGAATTATATGTTAGAAGCCATACTGCTCCTCCCTACACTGGGGTAACCACGTGTCCCAGGATCCTCAGGATATGTTTATGTCTGTTAGGACCTCCTTTCTTCTCAAAAGTGTCCTGGTTTGGATAATACATCATATGGTCACTCTAGAGTCATCAACCACAGATATAAGACTAATGGGGAAAATAAAAATCCTATGGAAAAGTCAACTTAAGAAAACTAACACATCTCTGGAAGCAATATATGTGCATATCTATGTATTGCCTATATTAACATATTTTGGCACAAGAGGAATTCACAAGTGATTAGGTTGTAAATTCAGTCTAAGTCCCTAGGTTTAGGGGATCTAGGAATATTTTGACATTATTTTATTGTTACTGAACTGTAATTGCTTCTGTTAAGAGATGACATTATTCCTTGGGATTAAGATTTGACCCTTATCTTTATTTCACTTCATGAAATTTATAATACTTCTGTGTAATAGCACTTTACAGTGTACAGAGCATGTTTATATACATTTTACATTTATATTAGTGGAAGCATTACATTTAAGGGCTGTGAGTTTAGTATTTATTGTGTTGGAAAAGATGTATTTGCTTTGCAAAGATATCTGATGTTTCCCTGGCTTCTAAAGTGGACATTTGTCATTACTTCAACAAAGTAGAAAGTTTAACATGGCTAAATCTGTCAACTTTAGTGATTGTTTTTAGCTATTACAGGCTCGATGCAGGGTAAAGTTTTAGAACTATTCTAACATTATGTTGTCTGATATGCCCCAGCAGAACAGCCTATCTCTCATCACTGAATCAGTCCTGAAACTGAAAAGTCCTGAATTTGCTTCTATTCCTATCAGAGTATGTTATATAGACTGATTGAAGAAAAGTTTCTATGTGGTATGAGGTAGTGAATTCTGGGTTAAAGAAAAGTACAAATGCTGAAATTACTGTAGATGAAAAGGCAGTGGCATTAAGGTGTTTTATCATTGTCTAAACTTAGGGCACTACAAAGGTAAGTGTTGGGAAAACCAAAACATGCAATTTTTAAGAAAAGCATTTAATTTTAATTTGTTAAGTACAGCATAATCATATTGCTATTATTTTGAACATATTTAAATGTTCTCACTATAAAATTATCATTTCTCTTAATTATATGATTATAAATTTTAAAAATTTTGCTAAAATTAAAAGTATGATTTTATCATATTATTTTAATATGTAATTAAATGTACATCATATTTACTATATATAAACTTATTATATATGTAAATATGTAAACTATACTTAATATGTAATTATATCTAAACCCTAGGAAGTTTCCTTTCTGGTTTAACTGTTTTTTAAATGATGACAATATTGTTTAAGTTCAGAAAAATTTCCTTGACTGGATCACGTCAGCTTATTGTTAACAGCTTACTAAAGAGAAAGCAAAGTCTTTTGCTTCACAATTTTCAGAAAAGCTTAAAAAGATAACAGCACATTCATTTATAGTATTCTTAAGTGATGAATGATTAAGTTTGGAAGCTTCTATTAAAGTTCATTTTGCTAGGGGAGAGATTAAAGCAAAAATCCCAGACTCTAGATAGTAGATCCAGTCACTGAAGCAAAGGACACAAAAAATGTCATGAAAGAGGACACCTGATTATTTCAAATTTTTCCTCTATTGGCTTTGGCCATCTGAATATGGGTTGGTGTGGAATCAAATTAGGGAAACGACCCAAGTCTCCATCAACTGATGAACAGATAAAGACAAAGTGGAATACAGATAGACAGTGGAATATTACTCAGCCGTAAAAAGGAATGGAATCTTGCCATTTGCAACAATACGGAGGGTATAATGCTAAGTGAAATAAGTTAGTCAGAGAAAGACAAATACCCTATGATCTCACTCATACGTGGAATTTAAGTAACAAAATAAATAAAGGAAAAAAGAGATAAATAAAAAAACAGACTCTTGACTATAGAGAACAAATTGATGGTTACCAGAGGGGAAGGGGTTGGGAGGGCAGGTGAAATAGGTGAACAGGATTAAGAAAACACTCATTGTGATGAGTAATATATAAAATTGTTGAATCACCATATTGTACACCTGAAGCTAATATAACAGTGTATGTTAACGGTATTGGTATTAAAATTAAACAAATACAAGTGCACATGCATACATACACACACACATGCACACACACACACACACACAATCCTGCTGAAAAAACCCAAAGAGATTGAAAAGAGAGGTACGAGTATGGTTGTGGGGGTCTGACTGTCATTCTTGGGTGAGCAGGATGGGGGATGGCCTGGGGTAACAGCACATCTCCTGTGAATGTCATAACTTCCCTGAGTGATCCTGCTCTGCTCACTTCTCCAGACTTGTCTCTTGTCACCTCTGACTTCTGAAATATTTTAAGTTCCCTGAACACAGGGCACTTTTTCACGTCTCTGTCATTTTCCCCATCTTCTCTGGAATGCCCTCTCTTTCCAGTCATACTACTTATTAGATGTTGTTTCCCCTTTTCTATTGATATTGGAGCTCTTTGCCCCCTGTGCTAATATAAACTGGTTGCTCCCCAGGCCTGTGCATGCCTATGACCCAAGACCTTCCTTTAATGGCTGTTACTGGGGAGTTCTGTCCTCTCTTTGTTTTCTTCTTCATTCTGCTGGGGTACACCTCCAGGCATCTTTCGAAGAATGGACATATGACAATAATTTTTAAGGTTCTTGTATATCTAATTTTATTTTAATTCTGCCACCAAATGGATTCATAATCTAGCCAAATATACAATAAATTCTTGTTCCATAATTTTTCCCTCAGAATTTTAAAGATATGGTTCTAGTGCTGCATTGCATTTAAAGTCATCTTTGTCTCTTTGTAACAGGTATACATTGCTTTACAATACTTGAAATAAAAAAAGATGTATTTCTTCATTTTTCTTTCAGTGGCTATATTTTTCACATCTAGGATCTGTCTGATTCATTTTTAAAACTGTAGCCTTCACTCAAGTTTTACAACCCTAACCCTAAATCACATATTTGGTTATTCCCATGGACCATGTTGCTTCAAATCATCACTGCAAGGGTTCTGTAGGTGTTACCTGGAGACGTCTTTTTTTCACTCAGACATTGTTTTGAAAGCTCAGCGCTAATGAACCACTCTTAAATGAAATATTTGCACTTGCACTTTCTTATATTTGGAGCTGGGGTGAAAAGAAGTGGTCTCCATGAATTGGCTTACTTTGTCGTTTTGATTAGAATCTTTATTTTTGTAAATCAAATAAATAAAATAATCAGAACTCTATTCCCCAAGAGTGGTGACGAATTGAAGCTGACGTCCCTGGTGTCCTACATACTCTCCCTGGGCCCACGTGGGCAGGCACTCATAGACGGTTTCAACTTTCTATGCTTCTCTATGTCAGAGCATCCTCTGGCCCCGTGAACAAGCTTGTGGGCTAGTTGAATGTGTGGAGGAAGTTAATGCCAAGGACTGACCCTCAATTAAAGAGGGAGAAGAGTTGGCAGATAAACATCCATATCCCTTGCTGTCTGTTGTGTTGGACACAGTCGCTCAGAAGGTGCTGGCAAGACTGGGGCCCCCTGGGGTGCCTGGTGGCTCAGTGGGTTAAAGCCTCTGCCTTCAGCTCAGGTCATGATCTCAGGGTCCTGGGATCGAGCCCCTCATCGGGCTCTCTGCTCAGCGGGGAGCCTGCTTCCCTCCCCTCTCTCTCTGCCTGCCTCTCTGCCTACTTGTGATCTCTGTCAAATAAATAAAAATCTTAAAAAAAAAAAAAGATTGGGGCCTCCTGTCCATACTGTCCATAGCAAGTAACTTGATCTTTATTAGCACTTTTCATCTTTTTTCCAGTCTTACTTCCCACTTCTTTACTTTACTTCCTGAAATCACTTGTACAATAAACCACTTTTACCAAAATCGTGATTTGGGGTGTACCTACAGACTCAAGACCAACCAAGTCAGTTATTTTTGAGGACACTCAGTCTCTTCTCAGAGTTGTGTGGGAGCTGCAGAAACTTCTAGATATCCTCAAACAGGGTTCTTAGTCCATGTTCATTGCTCTGCTGAGCTCTGGATACCACCGTTTGGAGCTGGTCCTCCCCTGGACGTGGCTTCATCTTGAATATGACTTTCTTGTTCTGCTTCCTGTTTAGGGACTATGACAACTTTGTGACTGGCATCAGAAGGTCTACCAGCACCCTTACTTCTTCCATGTTCAGCTCCTGTGTGAGAGGCCTTGCCCGGGGCTCCCAGAGCTTCAGCACCCAGTGCCCACCAACGCCTCCCAGAATGAAGATCACCCCCTGCAGAGGGGTCCAGACCTGCTTGAGTCCAGCACCCATCTCTGGACAAGGGTCTGGAGAATCCTTTGGGCCAGTGAGCATCACTTCTGTGTCAGGTTACTGGGGTTTGTAACTATCTAGACCATTGGACTGGGGACAGGCAGTGAGAGAAAGGAAGAGAGGGTTTGTTTAGTTCTGTTTTTTTGTTTGTTTGTTTTTTTAAAAAAAGATTTTATTTATTTGTCAGAGAGAGTGAGCACAGGCAGACAGAGTGTCAGGCAGAGGCAGAGGGAGAAGCAGGCTCCCTGCTGAGCAGGAAGCCCGATGTGGGACTCGATCCCAGGACGCTGGGATCATGACCTGAGCCGAAGGCAGCCGTTTAACCAACTGAGCCACCCAGGTGTCCCAAAAGGTATTTATACTAGAATAAAGAAGGAATGAAGAAAGAGGAGACAATGGATGCCTGCTAGATTTCACCTCTTAGATTCCTTCAATACTGTGATTTGTAAGAAATATATGTTGGGTCATCTGGTCCCAAACATATTCCTCATATATATTTGGTCTTCATCTACAGTTCCTGGCTCACAGCTCCCCAAACCCTCGTGATTCCCTGAGTGATAAGAGCAATGCGATCATCTTTTTTTTTATTTGGTCTCTTGTCCTCTGTTTCTGAGCCATAAAGGTAAGGTCAATAAGTGACCTAGAATTATAGCCACCTGAACACGCCCAGAAAACAGAGTACAAAGGGAAAAAGGATACCTGACTGCGGAAAATACTTCCTTGTGGAAATAAGAGAAGGGAAAACAACATGCCCAGTCACCGCCCCCAGTGTATGTGGCCTCTCTCCCGGCCAGGGCAGTGGGTTTCCAGTTAGGCAGCTCATTCTCCAAGCTCTGCCCCTCAGGAGTCTCCCATAGCATCATCTTCGGTGGCTACATCCGACAGGAGCTGATGGGAATATTCCCCAGGGGTACCTGACAACAGTTCTAAGGGATCCTAAGTGTTTGCCTAAGAATTTGTGGAGTGAATGTTAAATACAGAAATATCAAAGCATGGCAGAGCCTGGGAGATTTATCTGCCCAAATTACTGAGCTTGCTAAGTTATCACTCCCACTTCGGAGTCACAGAATTACCCCGGGGGAAGAAGTACAACACGGCATTTTAGGATTTAAAAAAATTTTTTTTAATTTAATAGATCCTTTTAAACCAAACTGAGCTAAAAGTACTGTATTTGTTCTATTGATTGTCAAATATTCTTCTGTTTTTTCAATATATTGAGTGAGTTCACAGAACGCTCACCAAGCTGCTGGGGCTTGCCAATTAAAGTCCACATTGAAATGTTATAAAAAAGAACAGTTTATTGTAATCACAGATACTGTACATAACATAGCAATTTGCTTCTTGAAGGCTAATTACAAAAGTTGTTTGAAATAATCAGGCCCTTATTCAGCAGCTCAGGGATGAGAACAGCTGTATAAATACTCACTACCCCAGCTATGGCAAGAGAGGAGGATGGAAAAAATAGGTTAGTTAGAAGTTCAAACAAAGACTGAGAAAACAAAACAGAAATGAATTCCCTTAGCCCTTTTCAGTGACTGTAATGAACATTCAAGGACAGAATGTTCCAGGTTTTCAGCATAATATTGGAAGACACTTTTGACATGACAATGGATTCTAATAGAATTATAAAGCTCTGAGTATCTATTTAATTAATTGCGTCTCAACTGCCTGGAACTCCTCCCTCTGCCCGGTGAACTCCTGTAGCATGCTGAATCATGTTAATTGTCTCCAGAGAAAGGGTGTGAAATATGTCCCAGCAAAACAGATGGCAGTTGAAGTCAGACAATTCACTCGATGGAAAACACTGGCAACTGTAATATAATGTTGGTAAACTTGTCCTACGATTCCTCACAGCCATTTATAACCGTAAGATGGGCTGTTCCTCCCAGAAGTGACACTCTGTTCCAGGGACTTGACCATACACGTTCTAGAGAAGCCTGTGTCTTGACTGAGTGAGCAGCTGTACTCCCAGAATATAATGTAGTCACTTTATCTTACCATGAGATACGGGCCACTACGGCTGTCCCCAAAAGGAATAATGACAATTTCACAAGTTAGTGGAGCCTTGACAGTCCAGATCACGTGACTTCTAGGATTAAGGGCAGCAGCAGCGCGACTGTTTCAATAGGACAAGCTTCTCAACCCACCAGATTGTGAGTCGTAGATTTCAAATAAACAACAAGGATGCCTTGATTTATGGCCTCTTTTGACCAACGATAAAGCCAGTTCCTACACTTAAAAATAAGTGTTCCTATTGTTTCAGGAAATTTATTTTTTCCAGAGGAGAAAGTTATTTGGGCAAGAGAAAAATAAGGTTATTTGTGGAGTTAAAAGAGCCCAGTGGAGTTATAAATACATATGCACACTGCATAGATAATCTCCACTGGGCTTCACTTCTTTAAACTTGCTCGACGGTCTCTCTACACTCATAATAAATCCCGGCCAAGCCTAATTAAATTGGGGTTCAGGATCACTAGTATTTTATCTTTTACTGAACTTTTAACGGCCGCTTCATTATCCACTAGAGTGGGTGGAATACACATATAAATAGAAGAGAATAATGAGATATTTATTATCTTCTTCCTGGTGGAATATTTTTACATGGTTATCACTTTTTTTATCTAAAATTAGAGCTGTATTTCATATGTAGTATAATATTGAGCAAATAGGATATCATGACTATTTGCTGATGGATTAAAAGTTATATAAAATATTTTGAAGGATTTGAATAAGTATTTTAAACAGAACATGGCAGTTTGGTCTACAATCTCTTTTAAAACAAATCTGAAGGACTATATACAGACTCATCCCAGCACAAGAATTAAGTATATACCTTTTTAAAGAAGATAAAGCTTAAACATATCAAACGATTAAGAAAATTACAAATCTTAAATTTACTAATTCCATGTCAAGCATATATGTAACGTGTTTCATATACTTGATTCTTCCTGACTTCTCTATATCACTGGTAACATTGACAATTTCACATGGCTATATGCTTATCTAGAAATGATCACGTTTGCTTAGAAGAATTTGTGGAAGTGACTCTCCCGTGTTAGAGGGAGCATCTTTCTCAGGGATCAGTAGCTTTTTTCTTCCAATCTCCACATAACATGGTGTCAGAAATATAACAGCTCTATAAATTTATTGAGTGTTTGGTTAATTACTGAATAGGAATATTAATGAATAAATTTCCTGTTTTCTGTGTTTTGGTTTCTATGAAAATGTATTTCCATTCCTTCAATAAAGACTGCAATCGTTAGGTATCTTCTATGTGCCAAGTACTGGTCGGTATCACTAATAAACCACAGAACAAGAAAGATGAGCTCCTTGCTTCATCTTTGAGGGAAATGCAAATATCAATAAAAAATGAGTAGTGTAATAAGCACCATAAATGTGGAAATATGCAATGGACATTTATCATGGGAAATCATAAGCCTACTCTGGGGGTCTGGAAAAGGCTTTCCTGAGGGAAAGAGATGTTAGCTGGGAGTGGAGTGAGGACGAGTTAGCCAGGGCAAATACGGGAAGAAGATGGAAGGGAGGAAGGAATTTGGAAGAGGGACCAGAAAGTGTGAGGGACTCTACTACAACTCTCTTTTTTCATTGATTTTTTTTTCTCTTTTTTAAAAGATTTTATGTATTTATTTGAGAGAGAGAAAGCATGCGCATGAGCAGGGAGAGGAACGGAGAGAGAAGGAGAGCGAGAATCTCAAGCAGACACCATGCTGAGTGTGAGCCCGATGCAGGGCTTGATCTCATGACCCTGAGATCGTGACCTGAGTTGACATTAAGAATTGGACTTAATCGACTAAGCCACCCAGGTGCCCCAGATTCTTTCTTATCCCATTCAAGCCTTCTAATTACGGGTATTTCCAAAAATGTTGGTCCTTCAGAAAAATAATTCAGATGGAGCACTTCAGGTATCACCAGCAGCCTGATGACTATCCAGCAGGCAATCTCGGTTTTGATGCCTTGTGCTTGGAACTACAGGGGATACAAAAGACAGGTAAATAAATAGACCTTGTGGAACGCACAACCATCTGGCTGGGGGAAAAACTCAGGGAGAAGGTAAAAATATTAGACAGATAGATAAAAGATGGAGAGATAGAGACAGAAAGATGGAGAGAAAATGGAAACCCTGCCAATGAGAGATAAAAGTGATGTCCAACCTGCTTTGTAGGATATCATAAATTATGTGCACAGTGATTTCCCAGTGACTAGCACAGTGTGTTACTCTCAGTAGTCATTTAGTATACTCCTGGACAGTGCTACCATATTTGCATGGAAGGAAACATTTCACCTGGACTCTGGTGACAGACTCTGACAGAGACAGAACTGGGCTTGACATTTAAAGGCTCTGGGCCTTTGTGTCCTCCGATGTAAAAAGCTCGAGGGCAGTGTTCAAATATTGCCTTGGAATAATTTCCAAGTATCTTTCCAGAAGCAGAATTCAGTTGTTCTTTGTGAAATAATGTTTTAAAGTCAAGTGAGGAATAGGTCTTGTTAAGAAATGTTAAAACTTATTTTTGTACCTATTCCTTATAGGACTATGGTGAATTGAATCTCTTCCCCTACTTTTGCTACTAAAATGATGTGTGGGTCTTTGTATCAGTTGAGGCTTTTGATTGGAAGCCACAAACCCAACTTGACTTAGCTTAAGAAAAAAAGCATAAAACGAAAATAAAAATACCAGAAACAAACAAACTCAACCTCCAGAATGTTGGCTTTTAGAAATAAAGGAAGAGCAGAAACCAAATTTCAGAAAGAGTAGAAGCAGCTTTCCCAAGGGATCTCAGGAACCTCTATAACAGAGACTTGAGAGCAAGTCAGCTTCCATTTCCCTCCTTCTCCCTACCTGTTGGCTTCATTATTGCTCCACTCAGGATGGGGAGGAGGGTAACTTATCCTTACTGATAGCCTCCCAACAATTAACTTTCAGTCTTTAGCTTCCAAGTGGAGACTTATTTTGATTTCCTGGATGTCAAATAGTCCAATCCCATAGTGAGAAAAAAATTTTTTTTCTCAATTCGCATGAGACTGCCATAGCCTTTGTGCTAATGTTCTACTTTATTCCACAAAAGCACTGCTTTGTTTTCTTTTGTTGGGAATAGTAGAGTGGAAAAAGTGTTAAACCAAAGAAAGAGCATTTAGTTTAGTATCTGTATCATATACTATTCTGTTAGGATTTGGGGGCAAATTTCTTAATTGTTCTGAGACTCAATTTTAACAGCTTTGAAATGAAACAAAGTTCTTTATGTCTTAGAGTTCTGACAACTCAAGAGAGAGCTCTTTGGGAGCAGGAAGTAGCTAGGTAGATTTAGATAGTAGTATGAGTGCGGCACATAGGATGAGCAGAGAAACACCTCCTGGACCCCCATCCCCCTCATCAGAAGGTCCTTTTCAAAAGCTTAGAAAACAACCATTAAAACTAACGTTTGCATTTTTTTTTTAACATATAACTGAAATAGGCTACTAGGTCAGAGATAAAAATCTCCCAACAAAAGAAAACAAAGCATTGCTTTTGCAGAATAAAGGAGAACATTTAGTACAAAGGCTATGGCAGTCCCATGCAAATTGAGAAAAAAAAAATTTTTTTTTTCTCACTATGGGATTGGACTATTGTCTTATTCCATTCAGGTTGCCATAATAAAATGCCATAGGGAAATGGGAGGTCCAAGATCAATATGCAGGCCAACGTGGCTTCTGGTGAGGGCTCTCTTTCTGGTTTGCAGATGGCCACCTTCTTGATGTGACCTCACATGGCAAAGAGAGAGTGAGATTTCTGGTGTCTCCTATTAGTTTTGGGCCCTAGCTCTACCCAGATGATTTCATGTAACCTGAATAACTTCCTTACTCCAAATACAGTCTCACTGAGGGTTAGGCTTCAACATATGAGGCTTTGAGGGGCACAATTCAGTTCTCCGCAACTATGCAGTGTGAAAATGGTATGAAAATGGTTAATGAGAGTTAACCATTTAGTTTTAATCTACTTAAAACTAGATGTTATTTTAAGGAGTATGTAATAACATTTAAAAATTGGGAGACCTATAGATCACATTGGTAAGAATATTAAAAAGAAGCTCAGACTAGAGGATCCCACCCTTGCTTTCCAGTAGTATCGGAGGCCACTCTCACCCTGGCTGCTTAAAGATGATGGGTATCATTATCCACTGGGCTAATCCTCCTTGGGATCCTTCCAGCCTGCTCGGTTCACTCTTGGGCATGGCATCGGGCAAAGGGAAGAATGATTCACGAGAAGAGGTTTCTTTCAGTAGTTGGAGGCAAAGGCTTCCCCATGGGAAAATGTTTGGAAATTCAAAAAGAAAGATTAAGGAGCTACTTGGGAAAGGTGACGCAATCCTGAGGATGGGAGGAGGTGGGCATTTGGAACCTGAAGATTAGGATTTACAGTGTATCTGCCTTTAGTATGAAGCTGTGAGGAGAAGTCCAGTTCCTAGAGCTTTAACCTTTTCCTTCCTATTGTAATTCACACTTGAAATTGTCTGAACTCTTTAGTAGAGTGATCACATATACTCAAGGCTGATACTCCATCAGCATACAATGTAATGGTGATAATAATTGTTAAAATATTTAAGTTCTTCCTGGCTATTATACTTCCCTGAGGTCCTCTAAATGTTCCTTTGCCTACCAATCCAGCCGGATTCATCCCTAGGAACACTGACCTCCTCAAGCAAGTAAATGGTTAACTGCTGGCATATCAGGGAACCTCCAGGACCCTACATGGCAATAAATACTCTCATCCTTTCTTATAGATCATGCTTCTGCGGAGCCAGTTGCTAAAAATATTGACTATAACTATATTGTCCATATACATACCAATGACCTAATCTTGGGGATTCTGATGCAACAGAAAGGAAAGACAGAAGGACAGCTTGAGGGAAGAGACCCCCATCTCTTTGCGAAGTCTGCTGGTGATGGACAATACCTTATCGAGTAGACGGCTGCTATTAGGTCATGGTTACATCTTTTTCCATGGATCGGTGCCCATGAAAGTGGGAGTAGAAAGAAAGATCTACAAAGCTAAGCAACACTCCAGAGAGGACCAATGCAAGCAAGAAAGATAACTTTCTGCTTACTTCTTAGAGGGTACAATGATGTGTACTCCTGGTTTATGTTAGATGATACTGGATGGAGACACAGGCACCCAATTATCTATGTGGACAGTTTGCTCTTATGGGTCAATAGGGAGTTGAATGGTGGGGTGGATAGATTTATGGTTTTGCTTTCCAAAAGCTCTATTTTCCAGTGTCTAAATTGTCAACATGGCAGACAAAGGAATCCTTGCTCAGGTTTAAGGAGCCTCCATCCACGGGAAACAATATGGACAAGTTGCCCGAGTTCTCACTTGACACCAGAGTGATTAGGACCAGGATCTTCAATGTTGATTTGGATAGTTAATTAAGACTTGGTGGATATAAATACATTGCCCAGAACACTGTGGTGACCAGAAGCTATTACACTGTTTTAAATCACTAAAAATTCCTCACTGTTTTAATTATTATCTTTTACTATTTTCTCCTTAAGTATACACATTTAAAAATCAATAATGGTATATCTGGAAGGAAACTAGAGTTCATTTATTCCAACTTTCTTATTTTGGAGATGGGCAAACCAAAATCAAAGTGCTTTAAAAGCCACATTTTCCAAAACCTGACCCAGTGTTGTTTCTACATTGGCACCTATGCAAAGAGCAACATATTGACGTTCCTATGGCTGTTTAGGTTAAAAAGTAATAGACTCTATGAATAGTCCCATTACAGTTTACAAAGTCAGGGGCACCTTTCACATTGGTACATGAAGAAGGTTGACTTACATTGGTTTATCAAAAGCATCTGTTGAGGGGCACCTGGGTGGCTCAGTGGGTTAAGCCTCTGCCTTCAGCTCAGGTCATGATCTCAGGGTCCTGGGATCGAGGCCTGCATGGGACTCTTTGCTCAGCAGGGAGCCTGCTCCCTCCTCTCTCTGTGTGCTGCTCTGCCTACTTGTGATCACACTCTCTCTGTCAAATAAATAAATAAAATCTGAAAAAAAAAAAAAAGATATCTGTTGAATACCTTTATGTGTTGGGCGCTGTGGTAGGTACCAAGCTTACACACCTTGGTAAGTCATATGTAGAGTATAAACCAGGTGAAGAAGGTAGCGGGGCAAAGATGTCATCTCAGAAGGGACTGGAACCCACATTCCTGTGTTTAGTAGCCCAGATTAACTGGGTCTGGTAGAACATGAAGCTCTTACTCTCAGAATTACAGTTAACGGTCCTCGTGTACCAACCCAGCCTGAGGATTCTCTCTTCTCCATGTCTCTTTATCTATTTGCATGATTTCCCAAGGATCGGAGAATACACTGGAGAAGAAAACAGATGGCCCCTGACTTCGTGAAATTGACAAAAAGTGTTATGGAGAAAAGTGTTGCAGGGGAAAGAGGCATTTAGCCAGGGATTAAACAAACAATTATTTAATTACTGTTGTAATTATGCTACAAAGTACGGGCACAAATAAAGTTTTTACTCTCCTCCAAGTAAAAGTAGGCCCAGAAGTTGACTAAGTCCTAAGCTAACTTCCAAAAGGAGAATAATAATAGGGATCATTTAATGACGTCAGACATGTCATGTAAATTACCTTGAATCCTCAGGGCAATTCTGAGGAGTAAGTATTTCCCCATCTGACAGGTGAGGAAGACATTCAAAGTGTCTAACTAACTTCTTAATGGTTTACAGGTAATAATGCCAGTGCTGGGGCTTGAACACAGGCCTCTCCAACAGCTGAGCACAGGCTTTCCAGCATCACAGCTCTCCTGTGGGCAGGACGCAAGCAGTGACAGGGAACCTGGGAACTTGCTCTCTCATAATGGAAGGTTGCTCTTTGCTCTGATTTTCAAGATGAGGTTATCCTAAAGCTCAGTACTTATGTACTAGTTAATTGACTTTTAAGTTAGAAAAATGCTCCCTTCTTTTCCACGTCAAATGCCCACACCTCTTGACAGGCTGAGTACAGCCCTGGTGGGAGTCATTATGGAAGAAAAAAGAAAGAAAGAAAGAAAAACCCAGCAATTCTTTTTGTCCGTTTACTAATTATAAAGCACTTTTTATGTCTCATCAAGAGCCAGAATTTCACGTATTGTATTTTTAAAATAACAGCTCTTTCACTGAACTGAACTGCTCTCCTCCTTTCAAGCACACTCGTCTACATAGCAGGAGTCCAGGTTTCCAGCACCGTGTTTGAGTCTCAGTTGGCCCCAGCGTCCCTGATTGCAACTGAAAGTTGAACCCACTCACTGTTGCATAATCCACCCAATATTCCACCATATAGAAAAAAAGGTGTAATTTTGCTATTAATAATATAATTGAACACTTCCTAAACTATGATCATCAAACAACACGCAGAAGCTAATCTTCCCAAAGTAGATAACTTCAGAGCTGAAAGGCTGAATATTATTATTGTTCTTAAAAATTTTATTTATTTATTTGTCAGAGAGAGAGAGAAGAAGCAGGGGGAGTGGCAGACAGAAGGAGAAGCAGGCTCCCCGCTGAGCAAGAAGCCCCAAGATCCTAGGACCTTGGGATCATGACCTGAGCTGAAGGCAGACACTTAACCCACTGAGCCACTAAAAGGCTGACTATTATCAACAGGGAGTTATAGCAGTGAATTTTCTTTTTTTTTATTGTGGTAAAATATACATAAAATAACATCTACTGTTTTAACCATATTTAAGTATGTAATTAGTGGCATTAAGTAATTCACAATCTTATGCAATCACCATCACCATCCATTTCTAGAATTTCCCCATAACCCCAAACTAAACTCTGTACCTATTCATAAATAACTCCCCATTCCTCAGTCCTAAACCCATGGCAACCATTCTACTTTCTGTGTCTATGAATTTCTCTGCTCTAGATACTTCATGGACGTGGAATCATACAATATTTGTCTTTTCATGTTTGGCCCAATGTGAAATAATGCATTACTATTTTTTTCATGTTTAAATGACAATACTCTGTGCTGGGTTAAATAAAATATATTATTAAGATTAATTTTACTTGCTTCTGTTTAATTTTACTTCTTTAACGTGGTTCATAGAGAAGTTAAAACTACATATATGACTCATGCTGTGTTTTTACTAGACAGCACTGATACAGAATCTGCTTTTAGAAAAACTATCTTCAGTTCTTCTTTACTGATTTAGCCATTCTGACATAATATATTCAGTTAATAGGAGACAGGAAGACTTATCTAAAGGAATTACTTTCTCATTGTGAAACATCAGGCAGGCCAGGATGGGCAACATTCTGGATGTCGAGAAGCCCTTAAAGTTCACAATTTCGGAGACTGCATCCTCTTTACCTAATCAAGAGGCTGTCGTGATAATATTCCTTGTCTTATAAATGGGCAGTAATTAATAAGAATGTGGAAGCCTTCCTCTTTCACATTTCCCTCCTGTGTTTGCATTAGCTCTCTTCACTGGGAACTTTCTGTTCACAGGGACTCACTTTAAATATTAGGAAATGTTTTTAAGGTCCTGTTAGGCATTTGTTGAAAAGGTCTCGAGGTAAAAAGTCCCCTGCATGCACACGGACTCTACTGTTTTGGTTGATTAGCCTCTTGGAAAAAATACCAGTTCTTAAAAGAGCGAAAAGAAACACCTGGTCCATCTATTCAAATCAACACCATTGTAAGACTCAGGCCTCCTGCTGTCTCTCCGCAGCCCACACAGGGCTCTTTCTGCCTCTAGAACAGAAGTTCCAAGGGTAAACAAGGTCAGGCCTTGAAGCTACAGCAGTCAGAGAAATTGTAAGTCATAATTACTTAGGTAGGTGGAATATTACATATACTTTTTTCTACTTCAGCTACTTTAATACAGAATCTTATTACACTAAGGTGTTATGGTTTTTACCTTACCAGGTATTTTATCGGAATATGTCCCTGTTTTAATCAGCCCCAAAGAACCCTTTCTGTTACCAGTGACCATGTCTGTTTTGTTTTGTTTTACCTGAAAGATAAGCTATTAAAAAAAGTTTACGTAGATAATGTTAGGCACTTTTTATTGAAATATCAAGTTTCCTTCACAGACAGAAGCAGATTTCAGAATCATTGTCCAGAATGTAAGACGCTCCAGTGCTAACACTGGAAACTTCCTGCTCTTGATGGTTTGAAGTGAGTTTTCCCTCATGGATGAAGGAGGGAATAGAGATCCACATTGCAGATTCTATTTAAAGAAAATTCTATTTGGAGGAAGTCAATGCAAGGTGGGGGGAAGGAGTGGGATTAATGGCAAGAGTAGGCAAGTACAATGCAAGGAGGAGGAGGTGAGTGGCAGGGAGGAAGGAGAGGTCATGGGGAAGGGGGTGGAAAGGGATGGAAGGTAAAACGGGAAATGGAGAGAGGGGAGAGATCAAGAAACAGCTAGAATGTGGAGGAAAAGAAAGGAAAGAGAAAAAGGAACTGAACAGGTGAAGGAGAGACAGAAACAGAGAGAGAGAAAGGGGAAAGGCAAGGACGGGGGCGGTGACAGACCAGGAGAGCCAGACTTCTTATGTTTTTGTTCCTGTTTTCGAAAGCAAGGGGTTTTATTTGAGAAAAGGACTCACAAAGGCAAAATAATAAAATATCATATAGGCATCTATTTCTTTCTTTCTTCCTTTTTTTTTTTCTTTTTTAAAAGATTTTGTTTATTTGTCAGAGAGAGAAAGAGGCAGGCTGAGAAAGAAGCAGACTCTCCGCTGAGCAGGGAGCCCGATGTAGGACTCGATCCCAGGACCCCAGGATCTTGACTTGAGCTGAAGGCAGATGCTTAACCAACTGAGCCACTCAGGCATCCCAGTATTTGCTATTTCTTTTCTTTCTTCCTCTTCTTCTTTTTTTTTTAAGACCTTATTTATTTGACAGAGAGAGACAGCGAGAGAGGGAACACAAGCGGGGTAGTGAGAGAGGGGGAAGCAGGCTCCCCACCGAGCAGGGAGCCTGATGTGGGGCTCCACCCCAGGACCCCGGGATCATGACCTGAACTGAAGGCAGATGCTTAACGACTGAGGCACCCAGGAGCCCTGAGCATTTATTATTTCAATGTTGTTGCCAAAATAACATAGGGGCTTTTCTCATTATCAAGTGATTGATACTTAGTCCTTCTGTAGATACATGCAGTGCCTAGGAACTGCCTCCCATCACTCAGAGCGTAAATAATGCCACATTTTTCTTTTTCCGCTTTAGTTGCAAAAAGCCCAGAATGCTCCCATCCTGTCCTCCAGTGCAAACAAACACACACACAATTGGCGGGAAGTCCCTTAGTAGTTTTGGTGGTGATCTTTTGTCCTCTGGGAATTTTTCAAGAATGTTTTTTAAATTTTTTCTAAATTTTTAAGTATCTGGGAATTTTTCAAGAATTCCCAGATACTTAAAGAGCTCTGTTATCTTTTTAACTTCTCGGTAGGGAGGAGCTTTTGGCTGCCACCACTGCTACGATGCTTTCAGAGCTACTGTGAATGGGGAGTGGTTGGTCACCTCCGTCACCTCCTGACTGCTGCTGGGGACCACTGCCAACTCTGCACCCAGCAGGTCAGCAGGTTCTGTCCACACAGTGAAGCAGAGGGTGGGGGCAGCTACAAGCCTCCCTAAGCAGCTCCCCACACTTAGGGGCATCCCCAGCGTCATTTGGGGAACCCTTCTGACTCCAAAGTACTTATCACAGCAAGCTCCGGGCACCACCCACTATGTTCCTACAGACCTCCTTTAGACTTCACGGACCCAAGTGAGGACTGGCTGACTTTACCTCTCAAATTCCCTTCCTCCCATAAAATAAAACAGGACACTGCATTTCATCATAACCATTTCTCCCTCACCAATATTGCCAATCAGCTGGGGTTTGATTTCTTTTTTTTAGAAGATTTTATTTATTTATTTTACAGAGAGAGAGAGAGATCACAAGCAGGCAGAGAGGCAGGCAGAGAGAGAGAGGGGGAGGCAGACTCCCCACTGAGCAGAGAGTCCGATGCGGGGCTCGATCTCAGGACCTTGAGATCATGATCTGAGCCAAAGGCAGAGGCTTAATCCACTGAGTCACCCAGGCGCCCCTGGGGTTGATTTCTGAAGAAGCCAGGTTTCAGACCCTAGTAACCCAAAGAGCTTGCTTACCTTTCTCCTTGGTCAAAAGCAATTAGCATGTGGAAATGAAATGCTCTGTAACTCTCCTGGCAGGAAGGAAGGAAGCTCTCTTCCATTCCAGATGAATCTACAGCAGTGGAAAATACAAAACAATGTAATTATTCAATAGGTTACTCTTCTATAATATTTTTTTTTTTGCCAAATGTACAACACATTTTATATAAATTCTATTGTTAAATGTTTAAAACCCTGCAGAGGTATTCCATTTTTTTTTTTTTTTCTTCTTCATGAAAACACTGAGGTTCAGAGAGGTCCCACAGGCCATTGAAAATCACATCTGCGGTAGATAAGGGAGTCTGGACTCAGGCTCAGATCTGACCTCAGAGCCTACCTCAGCTGAACAGCATCAGGCATTAAGATGTAGGAAAGCCAGGGGAAATCCAGGTAAAGTCCACTTGTTTGGAATCCCAGTCCTCCAAAGAACAGTGTTAAAACAACAGGGAATAATAGATATGTAGATTAGAGGTCTAGTTCAGCTTTTTTTTTTTTTTTTAATATAAAGATTTTACTTATTTATTTGACACAGAGAGAGAGCGCAAGCAGGCAGGGGCAGAGAGAGAAGCAGATTCCTCACCAAACAAGGAGCCCAAGGTGGGGCTCGACTCCAGGATCCTTGGATCATGACCTGAGCCAAAGGCAGATGCTTAACCAACTGAACCACCCTGGCACCCCTAGTTCAGCTTTGATAGAAACTTAGAAAAGATCAAGGCCATTTCTCCTTGTACCAATTAGAAATCTCTGAGAAACTGTCTTGTTTTGAAAATAAACTTCAATCCATTTGTAGATAAAACAGCAGATAAAACTTCAAACGCTCAAAAAAAAGAGCCATTATGTGAAATAAACATTTAATAGTAAAACAAATACTGAAATAACAAACACCTGAAAGAACAAGTGGAATCTGAAACAAAGGAAAAGAAATAAAAATAAACAAACATAAAGAAAATAGATTTTGTGTGATCAGGTCCATGGAAATACATTTGAAGTTTTAAGGTAGTTTAGTAGTGAGGCTAATATACATGTCTATCATAACTTGAGTTTTTGGGGTACCTACGTGGCTCAGTCACTGAAGCATCTGCCTTTGGCTCAGGTCATGATCCCAGAGTCCTGGGATCAAGCCCCGTGTCAGGCTCCTTGTTTCTCCCTTTCCTGCTCCCCCTTCTTGTGTGCACTCTTTCTCTGACAAATAAATAAAATCTTAAGGAAAAGGAAAAAAAAAAAGAACAGGAGCTTTCATATTAGTAACATTATTTTTGTTTATTGTATGGAAAAAAATACTTTCTGTTTTAATCTGAGCTCCCAGAAGCCTCACTGGAAGCTATTTATTAGTGTGGTTTGAGAAAAATTGAAATCAAGTGACACTCTTAACACACTGCCATAAATTCAACATCTCACTGTCATAAATGTTCCCTGCACATAAAGTTGCTCTGCCAACCTGATTCCTCACATCCCCTGCACAAATTAAGTACCTGTCCCTGTGGCACTTAGCACAGGTGTGGACTTATATTAATTTGTGTGATTATTTGATCGATAAGTTCTTCCTCACTATACGGTAAGTCCCAAGGTGGCAAGGATTTTATTTGGTTTATGTTCACAACTGGAGCTCGAACACCTTCCATAGTCAGGGTTTGGCTATAGGAGATGATCCGTAAATGTATTCATGTTGAATAAATTGCCTGAAAAGTACATAGCATGAGATATTAGAGAATTGATGTTCTTAAATCCACAGGTGACTTTGGATGAAGGGGTAAGACATGAAGGTGGGGGTGGATAGAGGTAAAGAGGCATGACTACCCTTTTGCAACTGAAATAAGTTCATAAGGTTCATAGTGATAAATAATGATGTGTGGATACGTGGATTGTGTAAATATTCCTTACTCTTAAGCCTATGTGTCTGACAAACACAAAACGCAGTTTTGAGTTGCCTTGCTTTTGATTTTTTCCTTGGCTTTGAGCTTTTTCTGTGAGTGGTCAGATCTGCTTTATCCCCAAAGGTAGAGTTGAGAGACAGTGACATAAGTCTTTACATCCATCTGAATATAGTTCTGGCCTCTCTAGGCCAGAAGAACATGAAGTCAAAAACACCCACTAGAATGGTTAGAATCAAAAAGCCAGATTATAAGAAGTGTTGGTCAGGATGTGGAGAAATTAAAACCCTCATACACTGCTGGTAGAAATGTAAAATGGTACAGCCACTTTGCAAAGTCTGGTACCTCCTCAAATAATTAATCAGAATTACCATATGACCTTGGAATTCCATTCTCAGATAGACAGCCAAGAAAAATAAAGACATAGGCCCTCATAAAAACTTGTATATAATGTTTGTTGAGGCCCATTCATAAGAGCCAAAGGGTAGAAATAATCCAAATGTCCATTAGTGGACCACTATACAACCGAAATGTGACATATCCATGCAATGGAATATTACTTAGCCACGAAAAGGAAAGAAGTACTGACATATACTACAACTTGAATGAAACTTGAAGATGTTATGCTAAGCGAGAGAAGCCAGAAACGCAAAAGTCTATGTGTTGTCTGAGTCCAATGATAGGCAAGTTCAGATGGGGAGATCCACAGGTACAGAAAGTGGATTAATTATTGCTTAGGGTTAGGTGTCAGAGGATTAGAAAGGGTGATAACTGAAGGGTATGGTGTTTCTATCTGAGGTGATGAAGATGTTCTAAAATAGATGGTGTGTGGGTGCATGTATCTGTGAATCTGTAAGACTGATGAGTCACAGACCTGTACCCCTGAAACAAATAATACATTATATGTTAATAAAAAAATTGAATTGCACACTTGAACAGAGTGAATCATATAGCATGTGGATTACATCTCAACAAATCTGTGCAAATAAAACAACTGGGTATCGTTCCCTCTCATCTCTGCTCAGCTGGGATGTGACACGAGGTAGTCCAACGTCAAGAAAGTGGGCTCAAAGTCAACTACCTGGCAGTCGGCTCCTGCTGTCGCTAAAGCTCTCTGAGCCTCAGGTTCCTCATCTGTAAATTTATAAAACAGAGTAACAGCACCTGCCTTATAGAGTTTCTGGGAAAGTTCTAGATAACATATATTAAGGACTCAGCCAATAGTTTGTATAAAATAGTATAATTTATAACTGCCTATCCTTGTCTAAATTGAAGAAAAGGAGACTATTTACCCATCCAGAGCTTACAGTTCAATAAAGAAGTCCACCATCCAAGAAAAACATTTGTTTCAAAGAGAAGTTCATTCTATCCTCAGCCCTGTCATGGCAAAACAAACATATTCTGTGTCAAAACAACGATCAATATTTGGATGTTGTTCTTCACAGAAAGTAAATCTGAACCAGAATTTTCACTTGGCAGGAGGATATCTGTCCCTGTGTGCTGTGCTTCTACTCGCATAAGTGTGTTCTCTCCTGCATTACTCACAACGGCAACAAACAAGAAATACCCCATGTGTGCAAGAATAGGGGAAAGGTTACGTTAATTTTCCTCTTGCATCATGATCAGGCAGTCATTTTGTAGGAATGTTTGCACTGTTTGGTAGTGGAATAGAAAAAGGAACAAGACAATGTTAAGAGAAAAAAAAGAACAATAATACACATAAGTTCACATATAACCAATACTCTATAGCCTTCTAAAAAGTATATATTGCTAAATTAAAAAAAAAGTTTGGGGGGTTGGGAGAGGGTTGTGGGGTTATTGTCATTGGGGAGGGTATGTGCTATGGTGAGTGCTGTGAAGTGTGTAAACCTGGCGATTCACAGACCTGTACCCCTGGGGCTAATAATACATTATATGTTAATAAAAAATTAATTAATTTAAAAAAGTACAGATGCCAATGTTCATTCATTTTAATGTAATTTCTTCAGATCAAGAAGATCTTCAATGTTTGCAAGAGAATCCATTAAAGTTAAAATACATTTGAAAGGAAAAGAAAAAAAAAACAGTTTGGGAAGGAGTCTCATATCCATTACTTGTGGTATTACGATGTTGGGGAGACTACGGCTGCTTTTTCTTTTTTTTTTTTTTTAAGGTTTTATTTATCTATCAGAGAAAGAGCAAGAGCAGAGGGGAGGAGTGGAGGGAAAGGGAGTAGCAGGCTCCCTGCTGGGCAGGGAGCCCAATGTGGGGCTTGATCCCAGGACCCCGAGATCACGACCTGAGCCGAAGGTAGATGCTTAACTGACTGAGCCACACAGGTGCCTATATGGCTGTTTCTTAAATATTTTATGTTGTTTTAAAGTTGGTCTAATAACATACAGAAACTATAACAGGTTAAAAATACCTACTGCTGTTTGTCCTGTTTTATGGACTCTATTAAGAGAGATAAAACAAAAGTTAATTACAAAGGAAGGTGGGCAGTATTGATGGAACTCCTAGCTCGTAGGAAAGGAGCTTTCTTAACATAATAGGTTATACTTGGTAACGTACTGAAAGGACATTTTAAGGTTGATGAATGATGTCTGCAAGTCTGCTAATTAGCTGTGTCCCCATGAACAAGCCATTTAACCTCTAAAGATCTCGATTCCCTCATTTGTAAAATAAGAGATTAAAAAAAGAAGAGATGCATTTTTGACATACAGAGATGTGGAAGTTGGTGGCTTGAGTAGAAAGCTGTCATCTTAAATTCTCAGGGGAAATGTGTGTCTTATAAAACTATGTGATCTGCATTGCATACTGGAGAAATGAAACTCATTCTGTGACCAGGGACACATCCAGAGATGAGGGGACCCTGTGTGCTATTTTTTTCCCACCTTTTTTAAGGACTGCTGCTTCTTGTCCTCTATGCCGGGAACACTATTAAGAGAGATTTTGAAAAGTTCAGTGTAAAGGCAGGTGAACAGTAGGTGCCCTAAAAGATACTGGGAAGAAATAATTCTGTGAACATAATATTGCATGTATATATTTTTTATTTTTTATTTATTTTTTTTAGAGACTGTGAGTGAGTGAGTGGGGCAAGAGGAAGAGGGAGAGAGAGTCTTAAGCAGGCCCCACACCCAGGATGGAGCCCGACACAGGACTTGATCTCACAATGACCCTGAGATGATGACCTGAGCTGAAACCAAGGGGTCGACGCTTAACTGACTGAGGCACCCAGGTGCCCCTGCATATATATATTTTTTAAATTATAAAAAGCACTTACTAAATACATTTACCCAAATATGATGCTGCATGGGGTAGAATTAGACAGATTCCCTCTCCTCTGGTAAGCCACAATTTAAGAAATTCAATGCATCACTGGGGCACGTGGATTTCAAATGCAGAAAGACCAATAATCAAACATCAAATAGCTCGTAGATATAAAATTAACATGTGGCCACTTAAGGAGAAAGTATGAAGGATTCTGGGAGGGTTGGTAGGGAGAAGAGACCCTGTACATAGTAAGACGGGCAGCCATGGTTTATGTGGGGGATACTGAAAGGCTATTCTTTTGAAATCCCCTGATAATACTTTCTGATAAAATAATAAAGAGTTCTGTTAAAAGTTTATATGTATATATCTAGAAAAATTATTAAAATGTTTTTGGTTACTAACATACATAACTCCAAATAATCTACCAACCTGGCCAGTCTGTCAAAACACAGAAGCCTGCTTACATTCTCTGGTTAGAGGATGGGGGACTCACCAAAGTTAGAGATACTGAGGAAGGATGACAGATGTAGTTCACTCTCAGGGCAAAAACAGGAGAAAATTCCACATGAGACACACAGACTTTACCCTCAGCAGAACTTCTTTGCACAACATCAGGGATATCTTGACATCTCCTGGAACCTAGACATGAAGGTAGCCATGTACGACTGGCATCTCTGCTAGGATGAGATGCCAAGTACTTTCTGTTATAGACGAGAAGGAAAATGTAGTGGCCCTATTATGAGTGACTATGAGCCCAAACAAAACAACTGAGAAGTGAGATAGAGTTATGTAATAATCTGCATTTCAGAGTTAATTAAGAGGATGAAAGGGGACTGGGTGTTTAATTTACAAATTTGTGCTGCTGTTTGTCCACTAGCAGCAACCCTCCTATGGACACGACCATATATGAATTCCAAAGTTTCCAAACCGAGTTTGTAGGGATTAGCTTGTGGGGCTGGACGCTGGTAGAAGGGGGTGGTAGGCATCAGTCAAGCAACCACATGCATGGGCTAACCACATGCATGCTAAACCCCAGACTGGGACACACAAAGGCGAAACCCTTATTCCGCTCCCTGCTGAGGGTGCTCCCCTGGGGCTTCCCTTCCAGTGCACACCCAAGTTCTCTCACCACCCCCCCCCCCACAAGCTATGTTCTTTCATTCTGTACTTCTTCTCTAACAGGGCTGTTAGCACTTATCTTTTTGGGTTTGTATGCCTCTGCTAGCCTTCCTGCTTTTTCTCCTCCTCCTTTTCTTCTTCTTTTTTAAAAGATTATTTGAGAAGGAGAGGAAAAGGAGTGGGAGGGATGAGGGAGAGAGAGTTCCAAGCAGACTCTATGCTGAGCTTGTAGCCTGACCTGGGGCTTGATCCCACACCATGAGATCGCAACCTGAGCCGATATCAAGAGTTCGCCACTTACAGCAACTGCGCCATCCAGGCGCCCCTCCTTCTCTTCTTTGGAGGGATTTCTTAGGATGCTTATGCTTATCCTTACGGGCTTATTTCTTCTCTATTTTCCTGTCTAAAATGGCTTTACCAGTTCCTGTGGTTGCTCATTCCGTCCTGAACCGTGGCGCTAGGGGGCAGTAAAGAAGCTCGTGTCTCTTCTAACTTGAATCCTCTTACCAACCAGGTTTCCTATAGCAGGTATTTTATAACGTGTCACAACAAATCCTAACAGAGTGCTGCAAAATTTTTGGCAATGCATGGGCTAACCACATACTTAGGCTATTATGGTCCAGGCACAGAAAATGTGACTTTATAAAACACAAGCAAGACTTGGTATTTTAAGGGAAACCCTGTGAATCTTGGCGATAGATTCTAGTAACGCTCCTCATGCTGAGAAAAAGGCCATTCTTCACAGTTAATACATAATTCTAGTTGAATAGTGATGAAAAAATCGCCATTTTGACTGAATTTTTTATGTCACTTTGTCATTATTTAAAAACACCATCAGCAGGAGGGGAGACAGGCAACACATAATGCTGGGGAAAGAATAATTACTGTTTAAATTAAATTTAAAGTAAACTATGAAAGAAAACATAGAGGGTGATTTAAATAAATGAGCGCTGTTATCCTAGGCAGTCACTGGTTTCATAAAATCTTTCAAAATTTAAAATGAAAATCTTTGCTTCCTTCCCCATCTATTTACAACAATCTCACAATAATCTGGATGTTTTCTGCTTTGTCAAAATATGCCACCGTAGAGGGACCTTAGTACATAGGATGTGGGGACCATGGACAAGAAGGCAGGAAGGGGACCCAGATTCATTGCCAGTTTGTCCTGCAGTTGTCTCCAGTGTGATTGTATGAAGAACCCATTTTTGCCAACTCCTGCCATGATTTGCCAAGAAAATCATTACTGTGTTTATCTCCCCAAGCAGAGGGTTGGCTCCCCATAGTCAGTAACCATGTCATACTCATCTTTATAACTTGCACATTCCCCTCATCTCATTCCAAATCTTCCCCCAGCCCAGCACCTAGTACAGTGCCCAGCATATTCTATGTAAACAATAAATGTTTGATGTCACGGAAATGGTATGAAACAGGATATTTTTTGGATGCTTTGCTAGAATGCAGCCTTCTTTGCTCCTTTCCTAACAATATCCCACATCTTCCAGCCGAATGAGTCAGATGAGAGGAAACCGATTGTCAATTCCTAAGTTAAAACCCAACTGGCTAAGCCAATCAATAGATCCCATCCCCTTGGTCACAATGGTTGGTGAAGACATTTGTCTCAAGTTGGCCAAAAAAAGTCCAATGAGATTCAAAGGCAGGACTTTTGTTTGAACTCTCCATGTCACAGACTTTCTTGAAAGTTACAACCTGAACTGTGTATGTAGCTCAGTGAGATGTGGATGCTACTTCAGGATCTCAAGATCACAGCCTATCAAAAGCAGAATCTACATTAAGAAGGCAGAACACAGAAACTTAGAGTAAGGAAATGGGTCCAGTTCATGTTTTTTAAGTGACTGAGGCTTACCCGAAGCCTCGTTATCCCCACAAAGAAGCTCTGCTTAGGCCCTCCCTGTTCCCTAGATCCTGGAACTGGATTCTTCCCTCAGTGTCCTGTGTTGATCCACACGTCCTCCATTCCCAGAAGGATCCTCTCCTTGTGAAATGGAATAATAACATGCCCTCTCATCTGGTTGGGACCTTTTTGGTAAGTGGGTCCCAAGCTGTTTGCTTTCCCTGGCCACAGGATGAAAAGCTATTTGGCTATGAGTATTGAGCTCTCATCATTTTCTCAGTTATTGACATACCACTAGTCCATCGACAGAAACATATGAAATTGATCTCCCGAACACTGTAGAACTTAGAAAAAAAAAAAGGAAGAAATACCCTAAGTTTATTTTACATTAGCACATTTCAGTAATTTAACTATTTAGTTTTAGAGACAATTCTAGGACAGCTCCATGCCACTCTCCAGAATGACACCTGTTTGAGTAATGCTGTCTGTGGAAGAAGTGATGATTAGGTAAGACTTTTATAGCTATTATAGCCCTGCTCTGTCCTTACATGTCAGCTGATTTCCAAAGATAGCAAGATGGAAGAGAAGATCCAATGACTCTTCAGAGATTTACATGAACAAGTCCAGTGAGATACATTAAGTATTTATTTAAATATGTGATATCTTAAGAAATAATCAACTCATTAGGATGGGAACATTATTTGAACAAACGTCTTACTATAAATCAGGAAGCACGTTGCGCCAGCCCGTACTGTTGTGTGGATTCTGGGTGGTGGTTCAAGCCCACCAGGAGTTCAGTGGGAGCTAGGGAACCGAACAAAAGATTGTTTAGGAGCGGCAGTCAAGAATCTTCGGCAATAACTTAGGTGACTGAAATCCCACTCTTCAAAGGAGTGTCTGAATGAAAAGAATTGGATTTAGCTGCGACATGGGTGGTGCCTTGGCCAGTCCCTTCGATACAAACTTGTGAACATTCTCTTCAACCAGCTCAGCAGTTTCTATGCCTTTGCTCCCTGGACTTCATACCACGTGCCCTGTCTAGGCGAGCTTTCCTTCGTGTGGTTTATAGGTGCCTGGCGTGGTCTTAAACTGCTCTCTTCTTCCTTTTTTCTCTCTCGCTCTGACTTTATTTTCACTGGCTCTGGTCTGCATTTCCTTGCACATGTTGAGAACCAACATGCCAAGTGGTAGAACATTATTCAAGACTGACATATTCACCCCCCGAGGTCTTGCCGTGGAGGGGACCCTACGGGATGGGAGCCAGCCTGCACTGTGGGGTCAGAAACCTTTAATCCGACATCTGGAGAATGAGAAGGCCTGACCCTGGACAAAGTACAGGAGAAGACTGTGTTGAAGGTGGAAAGCACACAAGCAGGGAAGCCCCAAAATGATGTTTGATCTGAGGGATTAAAGGAGACTCAGTATTGGTAGGATATAGTATGAGAAGGCCTGGGAACAAGAAAGATCTCTGGCGGGGTAAACAATGACTGGGTGATCCAGCGTCTTATTAGGAAAAAGATGTTGGACTTTTTCTAAGACCAATGGAAACACTTTGAAAGTTTCAAAGAGAAAATGTCAAGAGTAAATTCCTAAGAAATATCATTGCGTCTCTAGTACTGAGAGTGGACAAGAGTGGAACAATGAAGAGACAGATGGTTTCTAGATGGTTCTAGACACATGGTTTCTAGGCTGAAGATGGCAGGTTCTGGAGTCCTGGCATCGAAGTTATGAGTGGGACGAAAGCTCTCTAACAGGGTATTTAGAAGAGGAAGGGACAAGGACCCTCTAGAGAACTCTGAAGGATACCAGCATTTGAGGAGTGGACAGAGGAAGAGAAGCCAACACATGACAAGACACACTCCATCTACCTGTTCTTCTCTCCTGCCCCACATGAACTTCCGTCACCCCAGCTGGATGCTCCCTCCATGGTGAAGTCTTGATTCCCTCAGGTAGAGTTAATCCTTCCTCCAGATCTGCTATTATGATAGTTATTACATTTATTACATTTATTTATTTGCCTTTCTTTCCTTTTAGATGGCATATGCCTCCACTTTGGTGATCCTCTCCTAATTTTCTTGTATCTTCACCAGGCCGATAGTACCCAGCAGAGGGTTCTCTATGTTTATTGAAAGAGAGAATGAGACCTAATGCATCTATTCTTATTTAAAAGACTATATTTATACTGTTTCCCAGGATAAATGTGTAGCGAGATATTTGAAGTCAGAAACTCATCTCTTTTAACTCTACTTTCCCAAAGATCTAACACAAGCTATGCATACTATGAATGCTAAGAAAGTGTTTATTGATTGATTAACATTGATCAGAGATCCCGGGATCTCATTTAACATTCAGGAAGTGGACAGAGCGGGGAGGCATGCTAGATACATACTCACCCAAGGGTAGGATATAGGGCAGCCAAAGGAAATGAGGTGGTGTTTGGTTCAATGTCCCCGAAAGGAAAATCACTAATAGGTTGGCTCCTTGTGACCCTGAAATATTGTTCACTGACAAACAAAATCTTTTAATTTCAATAAACCCAAGGATGATTCTTTTAGATTAGGGTAAAGAAAGTTTTTTGTTTTTCTTTTATAAACCAATCACCTGTTGAAACTAAAAATTAATTTTGGGTTGCAAACAAGTAAAAATAACAGTTTAGTTTATTTTTAAGAGGGAAATACAAATACATATATACCATATGGTTCATCAAAATAACATGCTATGGATAGTTATGTCCCTGACAGAGAAGGGAGCGAGGAAAGAAAAGGGTAGGGGTGCCTGCGTGGCTCAGTGGGTGGAACGTGTGACCTTGATCTCAGGGTTGTGAGGTGGAGTGTCACACTGGGTGTAGAGATTATTTAAAAAAAAAAAATCTTAAAAAAGAAAAAAAAAACAAGAAAGAAAAACGTAAAGATAAGGAGGAAAGAGGAAAAGAGAAGGACAAAAAAATGTAAAGAGGGAAGAAAATGAGGCACAAGGAAAAGGAGAAAGAGACCTCAGAAGATTTTAATAATAACTACAAATACAAGTTGTAAGTTACTTCCTTCAGGAGAATTTTCACCTTGATCATTTGTTTCTCAAGATAGAGCATGCGTGCTTGTTCCCATTTTACAGAGGAGAAAATTGAGAGTCTGGCGCAAACTGGAGTGAGACCCCCTGCCTCCTTATTCTAGTTTTCTCTGCTCATCTTGTGCATAATGGATGTAAATGACACCTGTTCTGCAGTTTACTTGGTTGGAGTGTCTCTGAGTAAGTTGTCACCTGTTATTTCCGCTCTTTGAAATTCTGATTACAGTACCTCTGGTAGCGTAGAGCCACATTTTCTTATAGACGAAAACGGCTTGTCTGTTTTTATTTCCAAACTTTAGAGTTTATTTTTGAAATAAATGTTTACTTCCCCACGGGCTTCTGAATCTTTCGCAGGTGTGTGAAGGAAGGATTCCGGCGTTAGAAAATTGCTTTGGAACATTAGAGATATCTCTCAATTTACTAGCTATCACCTGTAGTCCCTTTGGCGTAGAAAACTGTCAGACTGCTTTATTTTATTCTTTCAGTGATCAAAGTTTTTTCATTACAGAAAATTTAAAGTTTAAATTTATAATTAGTGTCTATTTGCTTTGACATGAAGGGTTTCTTTCCTCTTTTATTAAAAAAAAAAAAAAAACAAACAACAAAACTAAGCCAGAGGTCATTTTCAAGCTATTTAATAAGAATCTGGAATGGCCAACACCAATCAGAATAAGTGCTTACCCTGCCTGTAGACAGAGGCTAAAAATATCAGCTCTGTTCTAATCCCTACCGGGAATAAAACCAACAAGAGAATTTCAAACCCTGTACATTTTCCATTAAGAAACCCCTTTAGGAATAAATGATATTAACCACACTATTAACTACTCTTACTACTTCATTTGTCTTACTCTGGCAAGTGACTTGAGTGGACGGAAAGAGAGAGAGGTAGAGGAATGGTGAGAAGCAGGGAGGAGAGGCAGAGAAAGGGAACACTGGGGTTATGTCGCTTTCTTGCCTCTGTTTTAGCATTTCCAGAGGCCAGAATGGCTGCTGACCTTAAATTCTGTCAGAACTGCTGAGCCCTTATGAAAAATGCCCCCCTTTAAAATTTTGACTGTAACTTATGTATAGAAAAGTACAAATCATAACTGAACAGCCTGAGTTTTATGAAATAAACACACCCGTGTAACCACTACTCAATCAACACAAAGAATATTACTCAAAAGTCCCCGTTTTACTTCCCTCCCACATGCTGTCCCCAATTTTTTTTTTTTTTTTGGCCAGAGGTAAGCATTATCCTGACTTCTAACATCATAGATCAATTTTGCTTATTTTCAAATTTTATTTCAATGGAATCATAGAGCATGAATTCTTTTATGTCACCTTCATTTGCTTAAAGCTATGTATATGAGAATTATCTGTGTTGCTGTATATAGCAAATGTTCATTTATTTTTTTAAGGTTTTTTTTTGTTTGTTTTTTAATTTGAGAGAGAGAGAGCACACGAACAAGAGGAGGAGCAGAAGGGGAATGCAAGGGAGTGGGAGAGAATCTCAAGCTGACGCTTCCCCGAATGTGGAGCCAGACAGGGCACTTGATCTCATGACCCTGAGATCATGACCTGAGCTGAAACCAAGAGTTGGTTGCTTAACCGACTGAGCCATCCAGGCACCCCAAGTTTCATTCGTTTTTAAAAGTTTTTTTTTTTTTTTTTAAGATTTTATTTATTTATTTGACAGAAAGAAAGAGATCAAAAGTAGGCAGAGAGGCAGGCAGAGAGAGAGGAGGAAGCAGGCTCCCCGCTGAGCAGGGAGCCCAATGTGGGGCTCAATCCCAGGACTCTGGGATCACAACCTGAGCCGAAGGCAGAGGCTTTAACCCACTGAGCCACCCAGGAGCCCCTCATTTTTAATTGCTATGTTGAATTCTATGGGATAAATCAACTGTGATAGGTAATTATTCATTCTACCGTTGATAGATATTTGAGTGGTTTCTGGATTGGGGCTCTTGAGAATAATGCTGCAATGAACATTCTCGAATGTGTCTTCAGTAAACATGCAAACAGACTTCTGTTGGATATTTAAGAGTGGGGAAATAAAACATTCCCAGATTTTTCAGTGTTCAGGGTAAAAATCCTAGCTATGGGAAAAATATGCTATAAATTTAGAGACATTCTGCTTTCACTTCTCTGTCAAATAAATAAATAAAATCTTTAACAAAAAAAAAGAAAGAAAATCCATAAGATAAATAACAGAAATAGAATTAGGGGTAGAAATACCTACCACCTTACTTTTTATTATGAATAAAGGAAGCATATGGGCAGCTCTACTCATTTAATACATACAAACCAAATTTCCCAGCTGGTTGTGATGCAGGCAGACCATGTCATAACCACTCACAAATGAGAATTTTAATCCTACTTCCTTTGGATAAATCTAGTTAAGACATGGACAGATAAGCAGAAGTATGGAGTGAGAGATTAATGTTTGTCCTTCCAAACTCTTAATACTTGCTTTGGTTTCTGTCATTCTCCTAGCTTTTTAGCTCAATATCCCCTCACGAGTTCCTTTGTTCATGATGAAAAAAAGAAATACTTAGGCCTCTTAAGTTTAAGGGTTATACTGTTTAGACTATGAGAAAAAAAACAAAAACAAAAAAAACCAAAACCGAGATAGCAAAGAACCTGGAGATAGTACAAAGTTTCCTAAAAAGTCTAACAAAGTTTATATATTCATTTTCCCTCGTGGGTATTTTTTTCTCATGCTAAGATGTTAATTAAAATTCCCATCAGAATTCCTGCCTCTGTGTTTATGCCTGAGGTTGCAGAGTGCTTATTTGTTGGGTCCATCCCTAGCATCCATTTTACTTTTTATCCTTTTCTAAACAACTCTGAATTTCCCAACTGCACAGTTTGGGCAGGACTGACCCCCTAGCCTGAAGCTCTCAAGTACAGGTGGTGATCCCTGACTGCCTGAAGTCATTCAGCTCGTCTTAACACTTGGCAACAGCGATTGGTTTAGAGATGAAACTGGGATGCAATTAAGGCTAATGAGAGTTATTTGTTAGCCTCTTTTGGGAAAGAAACTTCCTTTTCATTCCAGGAGAGCAACAACAACAACAACCAAAAAAAAAAAAGAGGGAAGAAAAAAAGAAAAGGACACATTCTCTTTCACTGGCTGGTCTTAAAGTAGGTAATTTAAGCACAGAGCTCTCCATTATCATTTGGCAACCATTGTACTGCCACAAGGGGCTCTTGTTAGGATGAATCCGACTTTGCATACAGGAGGACATTGGATTTTTGTGACATTGTTGAATTGGGGAATTATGGCATCAGAAGTTACCTGGACTGCCTGTGCACTTCTGAGTTCCATAGAATAATACATTCTGTTTATTACTTAATATAGTTGGAGTTGAATTTTCTGCTTGTAATCAGAAGCAGTCTCAGTAATACTGATGGATCCAATCAAACATTCTCACAGCAGAAGGTGCCCTGCCCATAGCTTCCCGGTCCACTGTACGGGCCCCTGTACCTTTGTAGACACCCTTCGCAGGAATCTGCAATCCTTTGCCTAGGGGCTTTCTTTAGTTCCGGATCATGCTTAATGACTTCGTCACATAAAAACAGGCCAAGTTAATTCAATTTAACAATATACTATTTAACCCCACGTAGCTAAATACTATAATTGAAACATGTAATCAATATAACAATTATTAGTGATATATATTTTGCATTCTTTTTTATACTAAAATTTTCAAATCCAGAGTATATCTTATGTTTATAGCATGTCTCAGTTTGGACTAGTCACTTTTTAAGGGCTCAATAGTTACATGTGGCTCTAGAGTCTGAAAATAATTTCCTTTTTGCCATTTTTTAAAGAACGGAGAGAAAATCCACAGGTAATATTTTGATTATTTTTGATAAATAAGGCTCTAGCTTTCTCTTAAATCTCTGTGTCAGAGCAAGATTTTGGATTTTTACTGACAGTTGCAATTATAGTGAACATTTATTATGTGATATTGTCATTTCACATTGGATACTAAATAAGTTTTATGAGACTATTATTTTCACCAGCATTATTTTAAATAATTGATACATGAACATTCTTACGATTCAATATCTATTTACTGCTTTCCAAGAAAACTTGTAACACTACAGGAGTATATCAGTTTTACACACCTTCGATAAAGGTAAATTTAAAATTAGAATTTCTTTTGCTAATGCAGTAATTAAGGTAAAAGTGATGAGATCTCAAGTTTGCTGAGATCTGCATGTCTTTTATTATTGTCTAGGATAAGATCATTTCATGTTTTGTTTACAGCTTTTATAATCTATTTTTTTCAGTCAGTGGAGAAGGCATTCAGTGTTGTTGTTTTTTTTTAATCATTTGGAATTGTATCTACACAACTGACAAGAATCTTGTTTATGTTTGAATATATACTTTCTATGTTTTTAAAACATGTATTAGAGAAAGAGGAAATTTATTTACATATATTTCATTAACTCGTTAGGTATGAAAGGAAAGGTTTCATTTACCTAGAAAACCATCCATGGAATTAGGCAGATTTTTCAGAGTTGTGTTTATACTATGGAAACCAAAAAAATAAATCCATAGTATCTAGGTTTCCAAATGGCAATTTGGATCAAGACAGGGTTTATTAAATTGGCTTTAAATTCAAGAAAGCAGAAAAAAAATCCATTTGGTGGCTACATCTATACAAATGAAATTATATAAAAACAAGTGAAAATCAGATCATTTCCTTGAAATCCAATATGGTGCAGAAAAATGATCGAGAATGCCCTACTTGCTATGATCTCACTCCAATAATGTTAGACATAATTAATGGTATAAATAAAAAAGATGGGGGAATTAAAAAAAACAGTTTTCATATGGGTGAGTAAATCAGAATTTCCACAATTCTTGTCCACATCTCTTCTGAAAGGAATTCACAAGAACATTAATAGCATTACAATTTGGCTTCATAGGGCGCCTGGGTGGCTCAGTGGTTAAAGCCTCTGCCTTCGGCTTGGGTCATGGTCCCGGGGTCCTGGGAACGAGTCCTGCGTCGGGCTCTCTGCTCGGCAGGGAGCCTGCCTCCTCCTCCTCTCTCTCTCTGCCTGCCTCTCTGCCTACTTGTGATCTGTCAAATAAAATAAAAAAAAAAAAACTTAAAAAAAATTAAAAAAAAAAACCCAACAAAAAACAATTTGGCTTCATAGTACTATAGTTTAATTAACCAAAAAATCCTACCTCTGTCCTTTCTCTTCTCTCTGTACCATGTTTCTCTTGTGTTGTCTGTGAAACAGGCTGACCCAATAAGAAAGTTAGAAAAGTGGAAGAGAATTGCTCATAGACTTACAAACCCCACCCCTCAAGTCCCACTTTTTTTTTTTTTTTAAGATTTTATTTATTTATTTGTCAGAGAGAGCACACAAGCAGGCAGAGGGAGAAGCAGGCTCCCCACTGAGCACGGAGCCTGATGTGGGACTCAATCCCAGGACACTGGGATCACAACCTGAGCTGAAGGCAGAAACTTAACTGACTGAGCCACCCAGGTGTCTCCCAAAACTCACTTCTAGTAACAACATAATTACTTCTAAGATATAGTAAATACAAACATGTCTAAATTCACGTATTATTATTTGATAAGTCAAATTTTGACTTACAGTCAAAATTTTTTACAGTCCTTTTTTTTTTTTTTATTATTTTCACTAACTCACATGCATTAAACATAAAATTTTGGAATGCTAGTGGAGTGTTCTGGCTAGCCTAATTCTAGAAGTCAAGTCCCAGAATGGCATTGTTTGGCCTTTCTCCAGGAGAACAACAGTGCTGAAGACTGAAACATCAGCATTGTGTGGGAATTTTGATGAGGTCCCATTTTCCTAATAGTCTATTGTTTTGAAGAACGGAAAGAAAAATATGTATGATTTACTTAGGCAGAACATTTGATAAGCATACTTTGGAAAATGATCATAGTATATGTTTCATGGTTGGTGGCTTGTTGGGCAAACTGATCAATGGTATGCTTACAAAATTTTTTTTTGTAGTCAGAACTCTTTAATCAACCCACAGCTATGTACTTGCTCCCTTCTGAAAAGATTTCCCTGTTTCCAGTGGTTCTTGTCATCACTGTCACCATAAAGTTTGAGCATCTTGTCTTCACCTTCCTCTAAATTATCGATGGTGGCAGCTGCTACACTATTTTCTTCAGGAAGATGCTTTATAGATGCCCATTAACTCCATTTTTGGCACAGCTGATAATGACAGATGCTTCCTTTTCTTTTCAATGTCACCCAAATTCTAACTCTCTTGGCATTTTCATTGTTCAGTTAAACCAAAATTTATAAGGTAACAAAAATCAATAATCATTACTAGTGCACATGGCTGGGACACGGACACGTAGCTGACTACCTGTGCCACTTCTGGTCTGCTTTGTCTACCCAATGAATTTTGGCACAAAACTGGAAAAAAAAAAAACGAGTTTTGGTGGTTTTCAGAATTGTGGACAGAGGATTGTGTATCTGCAAGTAGAGACTGTTACCTCTGATCATTTTATTCTTATTCTCAAGAGAAATACAAAACAAAATCATCTTTGTTCAGAGGAAATAAGGAAAACAGGATTGGAAAAACCTTTGAGCCATCCATCATATGTAAATTTTTGGTCCCTTTAGTTTCATTCAATGTACATCTCACTGGGCCCTCGGTCTATATCATAGGCAAATATGTAAGTCCGGCCCTTGGGTCACTCGGGCCCTAGTGTGGGAGGAGAAGGAAAAAAGATCTAAGAGTTATAGGGCTATGAAGAGAGGAGAACAGACTTCCAGCCCTGACCATGAAGCAGGCATGAAGATCATGAACAACTATAGCACGGCAAAAGATACTCAAAGCAACTGTTTTCTGCAATTTGACAACAGAAGTGCAGGTGTGACTTTGGAGAGAAAGCAAGCACACAAAGTCAGCTTTCTCTCTGGGGTTCCTCCCAAACTGGGACTTAAAGAAATGATGCCCCAGCAGAGCACAGTGGCCTTGCTAGGCTGTTGAATGGTTTGATGGCTGGGGCTGGGCTCTGTGGGCAGGTATGGGAGATGAGCTGACTCCTTCTGTCTTTGGCAACTGGGCTACAATAGGAGCTGATACAAGCTTTCCTCCCAGTTAGATCTTGTGTGTTCATGCCTCCCGTAATGCTTAGGATGTGTCCTTCACATGAGCCTGCACTAAATATTATAAATTCTTTGGGATGTTTCACAGGTTCCTGTGGTTAGACCCTAAACAAATCAGAAATTGTCATATTTAAGGACTGCCCAGTGAAATTTCTTGTGATCATTGATTTTATCCCAAGTAAATCTCTCTGCATTTCTGGTGGGAGAAAAAGGTGGGCTCAGTTTAAAATTACTGAGAGCATAATGATTTGAGGAATGAAAAAATTTCACATCAAAACGAATTTTTGAAGGTTTCTGTTGAAATATGCAATTTTGATAAAAGCTTTAAAAAGCTCAGTAAATTAAACTCAAAGCTACCCAATACTGAAATAATGAAAAATAATTTTTATCTCCATTATTACTCTTTGGCACAGCAGTCTTTCTCAGCATCTCATTCATCCATGTACTATTTTATAGAAATTCACAAGACCATTTCCCAGATAGCAAATTATACCTCTCAGAAATCAATTACATTTCAGGACAACACTAACACTACACATCTTTTTATTAGGAAATAAAACCACAGGATATGGATAGCAATAAAACTGGAATTATTTTACTGGCAAAGTCCATAAAAGTATCCAATAATTTCAAAATCAAAGAGAAAAACAAATCTAAGATCTGCTACTGAACAATATTAGCTGTATTATTTCCCCCAAGTTCACATTAATGTCCTCTGTCCACTTCTGATATATTGTACACATTTAAAAAAAAACATGTATTGCTTACTCCCCAGTTATGGAATGCTGGAAAACTTTTTTGCATTATGCTACAGTTGGTATTTTAATTCTACTCCTTCTTAATTGATTAATGAGGGAGGAGTGGAGGAAACAATGTTAGAGAAAATTTCATTAGGTGTAAATTGCAAGACATTTGTTTGAATGAACATAATATCTTAGCTCTATTCTGATGGGTCTTGGGGGAATGCTGTAAGTATTACTGTAAGTACTAGACCAAGCACTGAACAATTTAATGGTGCCGTTAGAGCATGGCCTTGTGTCTGGTTTTTGCTTCAAAATGTTCTTAGGGAAAACTTCACTGCCTGAGAACAGGGAACAAAAGAATTCTTCCAAGCTTATGTGCTACCAACAAATATTTCAGATGGGAGTTATTTAAGGTAAACTAACAAAAAGTTTCTTTTTGAAGCTTAAGCCATTCTAATTTACCTCTTCAATAAAAAAAGAAAACCTAGAGATCTCAAAGCCCTATCTGACAAGCAAGACAAGATTCCCCCAAATGACTTGTGATAGTATCTGCAATGATCCTAGATTTTCTCAATTATTATTCACCACCACAAATTTCTGACATCATTTGTATAACAAATGATGACTTTAGGTTTCAGGATATTTAAAAAAATAGAGGATTAAGAATAATATACAATTACTTCCCCCCCCCGAAATTGACAAATGTTAATATTTTATCACAAATTTCTTTTAGTATTTTTTTCTTAGGTAAAACATTAGGGATTTAACTAAGCCACTCATAATTCTGAACTTGGGAGTAAATTCTATAATGTTTGCTCTACCATTCCTTAAAAACAAACATGCAAAATACATACATAAACATATACTCCATATTGTGTTTCATGTGTGTAAGTCTGTGTGTGTATATATGTGCATATATATGAATCTTATTCTGTATTTGCCTTCTATAATCTGCCATTATGCTGCTCTCAAACTATATTAATATATATAAATATAGTTTACTCTTTTTAATTGCTACAAAGTATTTTATCACAAGGATACTGCTATTTGTTCAATCTCATGTTTACCTACAATTACATTAATCTCCCCCTTGTTAGTAAAAATACACCACAAAAGACATCTTTGAATGTGTTTCCTTGTGCGAATATATAAGCTTTTTGGGGGTGGGGGTGGGGGCAAGGATTCTGTGGGAAGAGGTTATATGTCCAGAAATGAAATGGCAGGGTTCAAAGTTATGAGTGTTGCCAATGTTATTACAGTCTGCTTATTTATCCTCTGAAGGGGTCCTACTTGATTTCACTCCCTCCTGCAGTGTATGAGAATTTCTTTTCCTCATATCTTCACTAGCACTTTACACGAGGAGGCTTATTTACCTTTGACTTGAGGGAAGAAGAATGGTATCTTATGTTCCAGTCAGTGGTTCCTTGATTATTGTTGAGGTTGAGCAACTTTTTGTATTTACCTTCCATTAGTAAATTGTCTTTTTCTACCCATTGTCTTTTTCTAACATTTCCTACTTTAACCATTTCACATGTTCTGGATAATACTTTTTCTGGTATTTCCTTGATTTTTATTACTGTTTATAGCTCCTTAAGCTTTACAGAAATTTCGAATTGTGAGAGAGTCAAACTCATCAAAATTTTGCTTTATGTTTTTGATGGATGTGTCTTCATTATCTTCTCTACCCCAAGGTTCACATTCCCTCTTGGTTTCATTTCTAAAAAAGTTGTCTTGGGTTTGTATACACCTTTATTTTTTCCATGTTTAACTTTAGGAGAAATTTTTATTGAAATGAAATTGAATTTATGAATTAGAAGAGAATAAATGTATTTAGTATGTTCTCCTGGCAAACATGGTATATGTCTTCATATGTTCATAACTGTTTTCTTTCTTTTAGTAAAGTTATATAATTTTTCCACAAAGGCCTTATTCACAGAATCTCTGCTTAGCTCAGAGCCCCATTCTCATCTCCAGTAGCTGTTTACAGCCAGGCCTAAAGGACATTTGCTCTGTGTATGCACAGCACGGGATTGGGTTAAGAACAAAGTAGAACTTTCTAGTGATGTCCAGGACTTCTGCTTTCCTGTTCCCCTGCCCACAAATTCCAGCTCCCTCAAAACCCAACTTTCAATCGGTTTTCGTAGTCCAACAAGCCATTGCATCCTGTTTGGTTTCATGTGCTCTGTCACAGTGTGGAAAATAGGGCTTAATTTGTTATTTCTTTCTTTCAAGGACTACTCCATTCACATCTGTTGTCCAATTCTTGGAAACACTTGCTTTATCCAGCGTTTGTCCAGTGTTAGAATTTCATAAAGTGATAGGGCAAGACCATACTTATTTTCACTTCCTATCCCTAAATTGCTATAATTCTCTTATTTCCTTTTTTCTCATTTTATTGTATTGATTATTATTTCCTAAAGAATACTGAATAAGTAATAGGAGGCTTTACTGTCCTGTTTCCAGCAGTAATAACATTTTCTAAAGTTTCATCAGTAAGTGTGAAATTTGTTTTAGGTTTTTGCCAGATTCACCTTATTATGTAAATAACTCTCCTTACATTCATAGTTTATTAAGCATTTTAAAAACAATAAATGACTACTGATTTCTTCAAATAATTTTTCTCTGTTTAGATGACTATTTAAGAGATAGAGATCCTGTTTAGAGATCCTTTCATCTCTAATATATTAGAAACAGTAACAGTTTTTAATGTCAAAACATCTTTGTATTCCTGGGAAAAATTCTACTTCATCATGACATACTTGTTTATGTACCTTTGGATTTAATTTACTGGTATTTTGTAAGGAAATTTTACTATGAAAATATAAATAAAATAGGTTATAGTTTTCTTCCCCAGTAATGGTTTTCTTTGGTTGGAGTATCATGTTAATAATTGATTCATAAGATGCATTGGATAGCTTTCCTTTGTTTTTTACTCCCTGAAGTTTTTAAATGACAGAGATTTGATATAGCACTTGGCCACCAACTGAACTAGGCAGAAACATATTTAGTAGTTTTGTGGCCTGTGAATTTCTATTACCTTGCATCTATTACCTTACATTGCATTTCTGCAATGTTTTTTTTTTTTTTACACTTTCTCTAAAATAATAATTTGGTTACTTAAAAATTTAAAATTCAAAATCACTTAACTTTAGTACTTTGAAAATGTTTCTCCCCTATAGTCTGGTGTCTCTTTTCATTGATATGGTTATCTACTTGTCTGATTTTAGTTCTTTGATAGAAAAATTGTTCTCTTGTCTCCAATGGCTTTAAATAGTTTTGATTCCATCTCTGATGATCTGACTTTCCCTACATGTATCTGGGTGTAGATTTAAATTTTACTTAGCTCTGTTTGGACCAAGGGCTTATCTCTTGACTAATTTCCAGAAAACTACCAGCCATTGTTGTATTATATATCTTCTCTCAGTCATGTTCTCTCCTATTTTTCTGGAACTTCCCTTACACAGATGCTGGAGTTTGTCATTCTCATTGTTCTCTAAGCCTTTCAAGTTTATTTCTTTGTGCTATATTCAGGGAGATGTACTTTGTCTTTCCAATGTACTAATTCTCTTTTCAACTGTATCTATTCTACTCTTACTAGTATACTATGTATTTTACTTTTATTTCAGTGACTTTATGTTTCAAACACAGGATTCCTACCTTGGCTCTTTTACATTTTCTCCTTTCCTTGTTTTGTAACTGTTTGTTTCTGCTGAAAGGTACTCTTCTGCATGGTGTCTGTTTGCACTCTTTAATAATGCTGTTGTAAAGTTTTTCTTCTCCAGTTTGTTTTATTCTATTTGAACACCTTCTTATGAGTTATCCCATTTGTATTTTTTTTTCCTTGCCTAATTAGTCTTTGTATTTCTTCACATGTTTTGTAATCCTTATCCATACTCATCACCTGAAGGTATCATCTTTAGAGGTTCACATGTAAGGACAGCCATGAAGTTGCACTAAGGTATTGACTCATGTAGTATTCCCCCTTTAAGTCAATTTTACATTACTGTTTGGGGAGGATGTATTCTATGTGGAGAGCCTGAATTCAGACCATATAGGCATATGTAGCGCAAACTTGGCATTTCAATCTGTCTTTCATGTTAACTGTTTTTTTGTTTTTCCTTTTCCCCAGGACCTGAAGCTACTGGCTCATTCATGACCATAATCCCAGGAGAGTGGAAAGATATTCAGGTTTATATTCAGAGAAGGGCAACATATTCCTAGATATTGGCTTTCTAAGTGAAAACATGCATAAAATCTGAACCTGTAAGACCTATATCCAGGTCTCTCTTTGCTGTTGTCCTCACCTTTTTGGGGTCTCCCTCAGATAACCCCAAGTATGATTTATTCCTAACTGCCTGACCCTGTAACCTAACCCAGTAGGTTTTCAAATGGTTCTTGCCTTAATTAAGTTGCTTTGTTTTAAAGATTGCTTTATCATTTATTTTATCTGATGACAAGGAAATATATAATCATTAAAAATTTGAGATGCAGAGAAAAATAAACAAAGAAAGAAAAATGAACATGCCTTTGAATCCCATTTTCCTAAGATAACATTTTCAGGTGTGTATTTCAATCTAGTAATCTATTCAACAATAGCTATTGTGTCCCTCCTATTTGCCAACATTGGTCTAGAAGCAGGCTATATCAAACTGCCCAAATAGTCCAATTTTTAATGTATATATACCTTTTTTTGCTTTTTAACAAATTCTTTTTCTTTCTTCAAAGGGAACAAGCTGCAAGGCATCCAACTGGAAGAGTTTGATGTAATTTATAGGTACTGATGAGGCACACATTGTTCCCATTGGTGATATTCTCTTAAACATAATGACATTTGGCTTATAAATGTCATCTGCATCATATTTTAATAGCCAATCACAGAACTACATGTTTTTGTTTTGTCATTTCTTTATAAAACTACAGGGTGCAATCAATATTTTTCTGCAACTAATTGTACTTTTAGTTTTCCATTTATACTCTTTTAAAAATTGCTGCTTTAATAATCCCATATGGAACATCATTCCATTGTTGAGCTTATTATGTCATTTCTTTATCACTAATAAGCTCAACTGCAGCCCACTGGTTTTGTGTAATTTATAGATTCATTACACATAATTATTCTCTTTCCTATAGTACATGTGGCACTTAAATGTGTTATATTATTAGTTTGACTAAACATCATAGAGTAAATCTTATTAGTGCCTTATATGTTATTTCTAGGAAGAAGAAATTAATGTAAGGAGTTCATGGCATAACTAAGTTTGTTTTGTTCTACTTAAATTATGGTTTTAAATATTCAAGAGTACAGAGGACAAAGATTTTTTTGGAAATCAATCTCATTAAAATCACTCAGATAGAGTCTAAACATATAGATGGCCTCTAAGGAAGCATCTTTTCTATAGAGAGAAAATATTCACAAAGAAGATGGGTGACAATTAAAACAAGAACTTGGTTTCCATGAATTCTTTGGTGGATATCTTCTTTAAAAGATACATGCAAGTGACACTTGGATATGTTTTTAAAAACTAAATAAAATAAGTAGAGTTAATGTTTCTCCCCACAGTTATGACTGTCAGAAGTTTGGTATATATCTTTCCAGACTATCTTCTAGGCATTGAATGTGTGTATGTACAAAATATTTTTGAACTTTTTCTGTATTGGTACATATTTATTCACCAATTTAAACAATGATCAGTAGTTAGTCATTTTTTTTTTCCCTGTTTCCTTTGGAAAGAAAAAGATAGTAGGAAGAAATCAGAAGAAAGCTAGTTCCCTATGACCTAAACATCCAGACATCATTCCCCTGAGATTAGGGAAAGTAGATACTATTCTAGCATAGGTGGTTAGCTTTCTTGTAGGTAAGAGTGGCCACATGATAGAATTCTGGCTAGGGAGGGATGCAGTCAAGCGGATGTTTGCAGGCGTCCAACTTCACCTTGACTTGAAAGGCATGTGAGGACTGAAGTACAGACACAAGGAGATGGACCCGCCAAAGGCCAGGAAGATCATGGAAGTACTGTAGCTGCTATCACAGAGCCACTGGACCAAGAACAGTGACCACCTCACATTGTCTTTTAAATAGACCCCTAGTTGATAACAATAGATCCCTGCAGCTCAAAGCATTCCTGGCTGCAAAGGAGTGAGCTCCTGGAGGTGGAGTTTCCAGAGTCAAAGACCATTGAGAGTCTGCAGCCCTAGGGGGAGAGACGGCCCAGTGCTACTGTGGTGGATCAGCACCTCCAGCTCCTGGGGCCCATCCTGTTGACTGACAGCCTGCTGGGGTAGCTGGAGAGGAGAGTAGTAACAACAGTCAGGTAGGCTCCACTGTCACAGATGTGGCCATCTCTGTCTTTTCAGAGAGAAATGCTGAGGATAACCCCTGATTTCTGGGGCTCTAATACTTCAGATAATGTCTCAGGTACCTTCTGGTACAGTGAGGTGCAAAATATACTGGTCCATCTGTATCTATATATATCTATATATCTATATCTATATCTATCTATCTATCTATATATATATATATTTTTTTTTTTTTAATTCAGGATCGTGTCTGAACTGGGGGATATAGTTTTCTGAGACTTCAAGATAAAATAGTTTTTGAAATCAGGAGTCAGATTTATCCCTTTGCTTTTTTTATTCAAAAAACAGGTTTTGAGAACTGACCATATATAAATTTAGCTCCTTACTCTGATAAAAAAAAAAAAAAAATTGAACTAATGACTTCTCCCAAACTCAGTTTTCTTTCATATAAAATGATGACAATGACGCCTGCTCTTCCTTCTTCATGAAGTTGTGCTCATCAAACAGTGTAATGTGTATTGGAGGCTTTGGAAACTTAAAGTGTGGTGCAGTGGTTTGCACATGGTTGTGAAAGGAGAGAGATTTTTCCAGCACTATCTGCCTCGGGGGGTGATAGCCAATGAGATAAGATATGCACATGTGGTTTGATAACTGCAGAGGACTGTGTGAACGTGAAACACTGTATTGCTCAGAAGGCTGGTCATTTAAGAGATGTTTGTGGTAGAATATCTTGCTACCACAATGCAGTCCTTGAGCATGGAAAAATACTTTCTTCCATAACTGTGTGAGGAAGGGTGAGGGGCATTATGTAGCACTTACTATGCGTCTAGTTCCATGGTAAGTGAGTTTATTTACATGATGTGACCTCCTTTTTTAAAAAAAAAAAATTTGCGGGGCACCTGGGTGGCTCAGTCGGTTAAAGCCTCTGCCTTTAGTTCAGACCGTGATCTCAGGGTCCTGGGATCAAGCCCCGCATTGGGCTCTCTGCTCAGCGGGGAGCCTGCTTCCCTTCCTCTCTCTCTGCCTGCCTCTCTGCCTACATGTGATCTCTGTCTGTCACGTAAATAAATAAAATCTTAATAAATAAATAAATAAATAAATAATTTTAAAAAATTTGCTCATTTAAGAGAGACTGCCAGCTCCTGAGTGGGGGGAGGGGCAGAGGGTGAAACTCTTCCAGTGGACTCCCTGATGAACACAGAGCTGGAAGAGGGGTTCAAACCCCGGAAGCCACGATCATGACCTGAGCCGAAACCAAGAGTTGAGTGCTTAATCCACTGAGCCACCCAGGCACTCCTGCATTATGTGATTTCATACCAACCTCTCCATGAAATAAAAATCATCTCCATTTTATAAGGATGCAACATAATGTTGTTTGCTCAAGAGAGAAAGAAATCCTTGCTTACTCTAAAGCCACTGATCTTTCCATTGTACTTAAGTAGTGGCTGCTTTGTGTTGGAGGTGATGGAAGAGACATGTTGCTGAAGGTGGTAAGTGTGCGATTAATGCTAACCCCAACTGGCTGTCTTCTGGATCTGCCTGCATCCAGATCTGACTGATCTAGCCCTGACTGGATCAATCACTTCCTCTCCATGTATTTCTCTTCACTGAAAACTGAGGTTTTGAAACCAGAACTTTTTTTACTAAGGAAATTTTCAACTCCCAAATTAGGATGAGGACAATACCCTGGAGGACTAGAGTACCATAAGGGAAAGAAATTGGATGCCAGAATGATCTCATGAAAAAGAGCTGTCCTCCCCACCGCCTCAGGTCCCCTGGAATGGTATATGAAAGAGAAATAATCTTCTCTCTTATTTAGGCCATTGTATTCTGGGGCCTCCTTATTACAGAAGCTTAACCTTTTCCTTAAATAATAGAGCTGTCCCAAATCACAGAACAGTAACTTAGGCTAGGAAGTAAGTTTATTCATTTTAATGGAGACACAGCAGTTCCTAGCAGACCAGAATTCTCATGTTAAAGATCAGCACATAACCAAGAAGAAACTCACTCACTTCGTGTATCACGGAAATGAGATTTCGGTTCTCTTGATTATAAACATGACAGCACATATAATTAAAGAATTAAAGAATATTGAAGCTTGAAAGGATTTGAGAGATAGAGGGAGAAAATGGAAGCCCAGATAATTTAAGTAATCTCTCCAGAGTCACATTATTAATTAGACGAAGATCAGGGGCTAGCTCTGACTAGTACTGTTTCTACTCCCTGTCCTGGGTTTTTTTGTTGTTGTTTTTAGGGAATCTTTTAAATTAATCTCCATTGTGATAATCACAGGATGTTACATTTGCTATTATTTTAGTGAAAGATATCTTTATTTATGATGCAAACTGCTTCATCTCCAAAGGTACTATATTTTGAAAAATGTATCAAGATATGACATTTTGCTGATTGATAGTGATATATTTAGCTATGCCAATTTAATTCAAGATGTGCTAGAGAAGGCAGAGTCTAGGAACCCCAAAGGCAAATCTGCAAGTTAATTCCTAAAGAGTATCACCTGTTTTGCAGAGAAGTGATAATATTATTTAGTACCATGTGTCATTTCTAAATATAGATAATGATATATGGAAGTTCAATATTTTGAGCAGTGGCAATTTCACTGGAAAAATGATGTAGTCATCTTAGCTCTCCATCAGAGCAGGAGAGGCTCATGATGCCTGAAAGTATGCTGGCCTACAAAAGTCATCACCAAAATATTCGTATGCTTTCAAAACTGAAATGGAAATAGTCACGTGAAGTGTTAACATTTTTATCTTTATTTTTTCTAATTTAGTTATGGGGCCCTTATTGCTCCTAAAAATTTATTTATTTTTTTAAAGATTCTTTTATTTTTAAGTAATCACTACACCTAACATGGGGCTGGAACTTACAACCCTGAGATCAAGAACTGCATGCTCTAACAACGGAGCCAGCCAGGCAGCCCCCCAAAATGTATTTTTAAAAACAAAACTCCAAAATGCAAAATATCGTTATCAAATTGGGAAAAAAAAAACATTTTATACTGAGAATACATGAAAACATTTTATACTGAGAGTAAAAAACTTGAAAGCTTTTTTTTCCTCTCTAGGTTACTCCATCCTATTACCAGATCACATACTAGTACACCAGCATATATGCTAAAACTGACCAGTATGATTTGTGATATTAATCTTGCCATCATATATGATCCAGGTTTGCTTTCTGCTTTTAGGTCTGAGCTAGATGACAGACAACTGATTCCAAACTCCATATTTAGACATTCATTAGCATATTTGAAAAGGAAATCCTCCCAGAATATACAGAATATAGAAGAATTCCAGGTTTGGGGGAAAATCACTGCTTTTCTGGGGCGCCTGGGTGGCTCAGTGAGTTAAAGCCTCTGCCTTCGGCTCAGGTCATGATTCCAGCGTCCTGGGATCGAGCCCCGCATCGGGCTCTCTGCTCAGCAGGGAGCCTGCTTCCTCCTCTCTCTGCCTGCCTCTCTGCCTACTTGTGATCTCTGTCTGTCAAATAAATAAATAAAATCTTAAAAAAAAAAATCACTGCTTTTCTGCAGGGGATTTTCACTGTATAAAACAGAGCATGAGTTCACCTATAAATTAGTCCAGGTCTATAAATTTCAGGTATTTATGGGAGGATGCAACCCAATTATATTTGAGTCTCTAAGTTTAAATTATGTCTAGATCTTGAGATCTGAGAGCTCTCAAACTGAGTAGCCCATTTTTCCAGCCCATCTCCTCCTCACCTAAGTGACCCAGATATTCTGATTTACTGTGTGGTGCTGGACTTGGGAATTGGTAGTTTTGAAAACTTCCCAATGTTTCTACCATGAAGTCAATATTGAGAACCACTTAATTAGACAACAGCAAATGTCAGCAGGTAACTTTTTACAAGTCAGACACTTTTTAAGGGGAAGCTGCCATATTAAAAGCCATTCCTTTTTGGGAGTCGATATTTTGTTTTGCATGTTTTACATTGTTATTCCATTCTGTTTCCTGAGCTCTTATTATATGTCAAGACTATTTACATTATCTTGTTAAATCCTCACAAAACATCACTTTATAAATGTGGAAACTGGGGCTTAGGGAAATTAACTAACTTGATCAGACTAACATAGTAAGTGGTAGTGATAATAGTCAAACACATGTGTTTTCTGGTCCTAATCTCTGTATTATTGATCACCATGTTCATTTCTGCCATGATTAGTATTAAAAGTAGACTGAAAAGAAGAGAATGGAATTAGATATTTGTTCGTTTGCTTTCTAATCTGTGCCGCAGAATGATGCTGGAGCACCCCTAGGCCGTGCCCAGGTAGCTCAGCTGTATTTTACTTAAAGGTATATGGAAACAAGGCAAATTCCTGAGGTCTGTATTTTAAACTGAATATAGAAAGAGCTACTTTGGCTTAACGTACTTATAATTTTGTCCCGATCGTTGATCTCTTAACACTTGTTTTTAAGAACTTCCTGTGTTGCACCACAGGAAGTGGCTCTGGAAATGCCAGGGTAGCTTATTAAAGGAACGTCTTCGAGACATGAAAAGTCAGACCTTGAGGAAACTGCGAGGTCATCCCAGGTCAAGTCCTTCACCTTGCAGGGAAAGATAATGAAGCTCAGTGTGGGGAAGGCAGTTACCCGGGTTACAAAGCTCCAGAGTGGCCAAGCTGAGAAGTGAACTCTGTCCTCTGTTTCAGGCTTCTTCCCACTACAACCCCAGCTGTCTTGGTTCGGCAGAAGAGAGGAAGAGCCCTGAGCAGGATGTGACAGCTAGAGACAGAAGTCCCAAGTCCTTGGAAGGTTGCACCGAAGGCAGAGTTGCTGCTGGGTTGGAGCTGAGTCAAAAAGTAGGATAGATTCTGAGCAGTAAATTTATTCCATTTGCTGGGGGAGAGAGATAATTCTCCAAACAAGGCCCTTATGAGGATTCTCTTTTTGCTCGTGTGGTATTTTCCTAGGACTTGTGAAAGTACAAAATTTACATCATTGGATCCTATCTTTTAGGGCATAATTTCTAATATTTTTTTTTCTAAAGCATCTTGGATTTTGAGGGCTTCCTTTTAAAAAAAAAATCGATGTTTGCTTATTAAACAGACAAAAATTTTAGGCCATTCAATGATTTTTCTAATAGCATCCTTACTATGCAGATTGGTTTTCAAGATTCCTTGAAGTCTGGCATATGCCTACTTTTTCTACTGCATCTCCTCATATTTCCCTACATAAAACCTATGATCAAGCAAAACAGGTGGCCCTTTGACTTTTGATCGTGTCTTATATTTTCCTTATTTCATTAACTGTCTCAGAAGGTTCCCGTTCCTCTGACCCATGCTCTACACCCATTAAAATCTTATTCATCATTTAAGGCTCAGATCAGAAAACATTTCCTGCTCTCCCTAGCCAACAGTATTTGCTCTGAAATCCAAACTTTTAATTGAATTTTCCAGCACTTTTACGTATAATTGGATGGGCTTGTCTGCCCTACCCTGTGTCAAAATAACCGTGGTGTCTGGTGTTGCCCTGAAGTTTGTGAGAACCTGATGTTCTCCCTGGTTGTGACCCTAAGAAGGGTTGGTTTCCTATTACTACAGATATGTTAAATGTATATTTTGCCATCATGGATGGATTTTCAGAATTTCCTGGAGCTAACTATAATTAAATTACTTAATCACTTTTTATAAAGCAAGGGTAAAAGTCATTAAAAATTTTCTTCTGTTCTATTTTTATTTTAATGAAAGTATGTTGAAAACAATTTTCTGCATAAATTTTACAACAAAGATTAAATCCATCCATTAGTCCAATACTAGAGATTAAAATTTCCACTACTGCCATTTTTTGTGTCTACTATTTCCCATGTACAAAAGGTACCCAATTTTCTTGAGCCAAATTTTGAGATCTATTTTTGCAAGAAATGTTTGATATTTCCAACACTTTGTAGTCATTAATAAATATGAAGTGCATAACGTTAGTCATCTGTTTTATTCTATAGTGATTATTGCTACTAGAAAGATTCATTATGAATCAGATATAAGATTAATACCTACTATTTAATTCTTGACAGAAAGAACAAAGAATTAATAGGTCAAAGGTATAGAATATGAGGCATATGGTGATAACATTTTGGGGTCAAACTATCCTGCTTTATATAAGACTGAAACTTTAAAACCCCTAGAAGAAAACAAAGGGGGAAAACTCCCTGACATGGGTCTTGGCATGGAGTTTTTGGATTTGACACCAAAAGTAAACACAAAAGCAAAAATCAACAAGTGAGACTATATGAAACTAAAAAGCTTCTGTACAGTAAGTGAAACTGTCAATCAAATGGAAAGGCAACATACTAAATGGGAGAAAATATTTGCAAATCATATATCTGACAAGGAACTAATATCCAAAATACATAAAGAATGCACGTAACTCAAAAGAAAAAAAAAAATCAAAACCAAACAGTTGGTTAAAAATGAGCAGAGTAACTGCATAGACATTTTCCCGAAAAAGACATACAGATGGTCGACAGGTACATGAAAAGATGCCCAATATCCCTCATCATCAGGGAAATACAAATCCAAACCACAGTTAGATATCATCTTACATTTGTTAGAATGACTTTTATCAAAAGACAAGAAATATTAAGTGTTGTTGAGGCTGTGGATAAAAGGGAACACTTGTGCACTGTTGGTGGAAATGTAAATTGGTGTAGGCACTATGGAAAATTATACAGAGACTACTTCAAAAATTAAAAATAGATCTGCTCTATGATACAACAATTGCAGTTCTGTGTATTTATCCAAAGGAAGTGAAATCACAGTCTTGAAAAGCTATATACACCCCATGCTCATTGCAGCATTATTCACAAGAGCCAAGACATGGAAACAACCTAAGTGTCCATCAACAGATGAATGGGTAATGGAGATATGGTGTATATATATACAAGGGAATATTATTCAGCTATAAAAAGGAAGAAAATCCTGCCATTTGCAACGGCATGGATGGAACTTGAGGGCATTAAGCCAAGTGAAATAAGTCAGACAGAAAAAGACAAACACTCTATGATCTCACTTGCATGTGGAACTACAAAAGAGAAAAAGAAAAAAACACACACAAAAAACCCCCAGAACCCCCCAAACTCAGAGATACAGAGAACAGACTGGTGGTTACCAGAGGAGGAAGATAGGGATGTGGGGTGGGCAAAGGGTGAATGAATGTGGTCACAATATCCAAACTTCTAGTTGTAAGACAAGTAAGTCCTGCGGATGTAATGGAAGGGATGGTGGCTAAGTTAACAGTAGTCTAGTGTCCAACTGGAAGCTGCTAAGAGAGCAGACCCTCCACGTTCTCATCACAAGAAAAAACATGTTTGTAACAACGTATGGTGATGGACGGTAACTGAATTTATTATGGCAATCCATGTGCAACATATACATACACCAAACTATCATGTTGTACATCTAAAACTAACATATTGTTGTATGTCCATTAAACCTCAACTCTACAAATATTCTGCTTGGGTGAATAAAAGGACCAGTAATTTAATGAATATTAGATAGTACATCCGAATGAAAGAAGAGTCTCTATCCTAGAGTAATGCTCCTTCGCTGACTGAGTGCCTCCTGATTCATGTGGTAGACCATCAGTTTCAGGCTTTGCTTGTTTCTCTCTCGGTCTGGACGATGCCGATCAGACACTCCCAGCACTGGCCTCCTTGCTTTTTCTTAGAACTCCCCTGCCTGTCTCCTCAGTTCTAAGCCTTACTCATACTTTATGGAGTTTATTTTACATTATTTCATTCATTTGGTTTATTTTCCCCTTTCTACCCTGTTCTTCACTCACCCTTACCTGTCTACCCCAGAGAGGCACATGCATTCATTTTACTCTTTCTTGTTCCATGCTCTTAGAAATGTATGTATCTTTGTATATTTGTACTCTAATTTGGGGATGTACTCGTTTTTTTTAAAATTGTAACTGTGCATTTAGCTCAAAGTTGCTTCTTGTTTTTTATTGACAGAGAGAGTATCAGTATCGCGTAGTGGTTAATGTACAGTACGATGACTATAGTTAGCATGGATTTTCGAGGCATGTGGCCTGGGTCTGTATGTATGTATGTGTGTGTGTGTGTGTGTGTATATATATATATATATATATATATATATATTTTACTACTTATTAACTATTTGATCTTGCACAAATCATTAAATATTTAATCTCTATGTATCTGAATTTCCTCACATAAGAATCTGGGGACAAGGACAGTACCTACCCCATTGCTTTGTGCAAGGAGCAAGTGAGTTCCTAAGTGTACAGGGCCTAGAACAGTGCCTGACACATAATATATGTTACGTAAGTGCTAGCTATTACACGATTTCTTTTTTTAAATTTTCTCTCAAGTCTGTCTTTAAGATCAAACCACGTGCTGTTACACACATGTAATTCCCTTTTCTGACTGCTGCTTGGTGTTCCATGGTATGCCCCTACTATACGTATCCAATAATCTGTTAATGAACGCCTCGATTGCTTTCAAATTAGTGTTATTACAATTCAAGCTGTACTGAACATTTCCTCTTATAAGACCACATAGGAATTTTTCTCATAAGAAGGGATCATAAGATGCACTCACACTTTATCTCACTCAGTATTGCCAATATGTGTGTAGAATGATTTTATCCATTTACATTCTCGTAACTGTGTATCACAGCTACTACTTGTGAGTTTAGTTCTCACTGCTTTCCACCCCGAGTTCTAGTGCAGTACCTCCAAGCCTATGAAGTCACACATGTCAGCCCCCAGTTACTTCTGAGTTCTTGGAGGTATTGTACATTTACTCATGATACACGTTTGTTCTGCCACTTTGTGACACAGTCATTTGCCTCATTCCTGTGCCAGCCTGTTCAGTGTGATTTCCAGGACACCCCACTGCCTGAGAGGGCCTTACAGCCTCTTACAGATGCTCCCACCTCTGGTTCTGCCTTCCTCCACCAGCCAAGTTCCAACACCACACCCCCCCCCTTCTGGCTGTCTCTGCCACACCAGGAACCCATCACCCCCTCTCCTGATAGTCTATGTGCTAGAGGTTCTAGAGCTAACTTATGTTTGCTGGATCCCTCAATGCCCCAAAGCCCAGCAGCTCCCATGCCAAAACTACAAGGATGTCTGGCTCCTCTTCCAGGTTTCCCTCTGCAGAGACAGTGATGTGTGTGTGTGTGTGTGTGTGTGTGTGTGTGTGTGATGTGTCATATGGAAAAGAGTCCCCTTAGCTTCTGCATTACCTGCAGGCTTCCTACACAGCCTCAAAGGTTCAGCTGCCTCTCTATAATATTCTGTGAGCCACTGGTGACATGGCAGATGATTTAATGATTTACTTATTTATTTTGAGAGAGCGAGAACAAGCAGGAGGGGCAGAGGGAGAGGGGGAGAGAATCTCAAGCAGACACCGGGTTGAATGTGGAGCCTGACGTGGGGCTTGATCTCACAACCCTGACATCACGACCCGAGCTGAAACCAGAGGTCAGATGCTCAACCAGCTGCATCAGTCACGGGCCCAAAGATGATTTTAAGTAGCAAAGAGATGACAGCAAGTTAAAAAAGTGAGTCATTTCAAGATCAATGTTATAAAAATGATTGAACAATCATTCAGGAGGTGTAAGAGTTAACAGGAATTATGCAAATGATATGCAAAGTAACTGAAGCTTGAGAAACGCTGCCTTTGAATAAGTTCTTTTCCAGACTCTCCTCAGTCCCTGATGTAAATTTTCTTCTGGGGGACACTGCTCCACAGCCCTAAGAGTCGGAAGTTCTTTGGTGGGATATAATTCAGGCTGAAGCTGGGCCCCCATCCCTGACACTGCCTGACAGCACCCCTTGGGGTCCTTCCCAGTGGATTCCGTCCTGAGGACAGATAGTCGTCTTATTTTTTTCTCCTCGTATCATTCCCTCCTCTGTCTTTGAGATTCTTGGAGTTTAATTCATTTCAATGCAATTCGATCCAATTTTAGGGAGAAGACAGCAGACATCATTAAGTATGTACACATACTTAAGTATCATTAACCTTCATTTTGAAATAATTTTAGACTTACATAAAAGTGGCAGAAATAGTACAAAGAGTTTCTACCTTTCACTGAATTCCGTCCAAAGTTAAGACAACATACCCGCCATATAATGATCAACACCAAGAAATTCACACTGGTACGATACTATGAAATGAACTACAGATTTTATTTGGATCTCACCATCTTCTCCCCTAAAGTCCTCTCTTTGTTCTAAGATCCGATGCACAAGCCGCATTCACTTGTCATGTTTCCTTAGTCCCCTGAAATCTGTGACAGTTACTCAGATATGACCATACGTGGACATTTTTGAAGATGCCTGTTGTTTTGTAGATGTTCCTCAATTTGCCTTCCTCCCGTTTTCTCCAGAGTAGCCTGAGGTCATGCATATTTTGGCAAGAAAGTGACAGAAGCCATGTCCCCTTCCCAGCACACCTTCTCAGGGAGCGCATGATGACTCTGCCTTATTGTCCCAAGTGAGGGTGGTATCTGCTGGGTTCTCCACTCTGAGGTAACTAGCTTGCTTTTTTAATTAATAAATATCTTGGGGAGATAGTTTGAGAAATTACAGCTTCTCAAAATTTCACCCACTAATTTTAGCCACCATGGCTGGATCTTGCCTGCACAACTATTGTGGTGTTGTAATGGTCTACTCTCCTCATTTCTTCCACATATATTTAAAATAATTCTGCTGTAGGGGACGCCTGGGTGGCTCAGTTGTTTGGGCGGCAGCCCTCGGCTGGGGTCGTGATCCAGGGGTCCTGGGATCAGGTCCTGCGTTGGGCTCCCTGATTGGCGGGGAGGATGCTTCTCCCTCTCCCTCTGCCTGCCGCTCTCCCTACTGTGCTCTCTATCTCTCTGTCAGATAAATAAATAAATCTTTAAAAAAAATAAAATAATTCTGCTGTAAATAAGAGCAGTTTCTTCTCCCACATTTACTAATTCATACTTATTTTATTCTATGTGCTATAACCTCATCCATCCATCCATCCACCCATCCATCCATCCCAGAATGTTCCAGTTTGGGCTATTCGCAGCTTCTCAGGAGGCTCCTGGGCTTGTCTCATCATGACCCCTATTCTTTTTGGAGCAATCCTTAGTTTATAGCCCGTCAGGATTCTCCAGGCTCATCTTGTGCTTTCCCTGCCCCAGACCTGGAATTAACCACTTCTCTAAATGTTTCTTTTTACTGAAGAACAGTGTATCTAAACCAAGATGTGGTGCTAAGAAGTGTTTATTTCTACTGGGTGTTATTGCTTCCGGTGCTCCCAGCAGACAGCATTAGGCAATCATGAATCAATACCAACTATGCACACGAGAAGATCTTGTCTCTTCCTACGTCATCTAAAGGCCATGAGTTCATGCCAATACTGCCAACCCCGATCTAGCAGTGCACAATTCATTCTAGTCTTTTTCTTTCTCTCTTCGCCACTTCTTCATGGCTTTCATTATCTATAAACTATTTACTTATTTGTTCAACATTAGAATATACTTAAGTATATTCAAGATTGCCAGCCATGCGCCGTGAGAAACAAGTTTACTGACGAGGGCACAATGTAGAGTTCCTTTGGTCTTGAGCCTAAAAATATCCAGTTAAAATTACTGCTTTAAAAATTCACATGAATTCGTTCGTTTCTTCCCTAATCCCTTCATGTGGTTAGGAAGGATATTTTGAAACAGAAACTGCAGTACCTGAAGATTTTTAAAAGTATAAATTCTTTCTGGTATACAATCACTGAAATTTACAGCAAATCCTTCTGGTCTGCCTCCCAAACCTGGCCTGTACATGGCCTCATGGCTTTTACTCTTCATTCTTTCTAGCTTCACTGAGATTCCTTCTGGATCGAGGTTCAAATTTCCACTGGACCCTCGAGCTGACACACAGTAGTCAACTGGTTATTTTTATTTTCTCTAGAGCTGCATATTTTGCTATCTCTAGCTTCTATGACTCTGAAGATTTATTTATTTTTTATTTTAGAGAGAAAGAGAGCATGAGCAGGAGGGGGAGAAGAAGAGGGAAATTCCAGCCAACCCCACACAGAGCATGGAGCCTGTATGACTCTCTGAATGTGTTTCTGGTTTACCTGAGGATCTCAGGTAAGAACATAGCTATTAGATTGGAACTCTTATCTTGGGGAAGAAGTGAACAATAAAAGTTTTAGGAGATTCAAAGGATTTTGCCTCCACTGGCTTCTTGGATAGGCTCTGGATTGCCTAGGGTGAGTAGAGCCAGTATTGACTTAGAAAAAGTTTATTTAGATGAAAATAAAACCACTCCTCTGGGCCTCAGATCCTTCTAGTAAGGAAGAATGACCAGCAAGGGGATGCCTGTCATTTCCTCAGATAAATCAGCTACCGCACTAAACCATGGGAACAATAAAAATCTGTGGAAAGACCAAATTCTGATGTCTTCTCAAATACATTTTGCTGTTCTTACTTCCTTGACTTTAATCCCTCTGGTCCCCCCTGAGAGTTTCTGCCCTACTCAGCTTCTCGAGGCTTGTTTGCGACCCCACTCCTGCCTGTTGCCTCTGCTCACTTGCTCTGACACCTGATCATGACCCCAATCCCTGTCTGTTCCTCACGGAACTAATCTGGTGGTACCCAACGCTGAGTGTGTCCCTCACTGAACCCAAACAGGACCTTCCAGCGAGGGCACTGCTCTGTATCTCGTTTGCATTCTGTTTTACTGTGCTCTTGCTTGCTTTACTTCACAGTCGGACTTTCTCATTTGAAAAATGAAAAATTTTTTTCCACAGAAATATTTTTTCTGTGAAAAAAATATTTTTTTCCACATAAGTTTTGATTTCTCTGGTAAAGAAAAGTAACATCTCTTGCTTGCTCATTACCACCGAAGTTTTCCCTCTAGCTCTCTCTCTAGTTCTCCCTCAAAATCACCCCTGATAAATCCCAAGCCTGACTACGAGAAAAAGGTGACCCAGTACCATCACTTACACCATCGTGTGGAACAGTTAGACTGTGAACTCCACTCAACAGCCTTTGCTGAGAGATTTTTATACTGTTTTACTGATTCGCACAATCTACATTTCTGACTTTTTAAGCATGTATTTGTCCCTAAGGGGAGGGTTGAAGATTTTGGTCTTAGTGAATCATAAACTACAACTCCTGTTGGTGTAAACTAAAGTATTTCTCTCAACAAAGCCTGTGTGCCTCCATTTCTTCAAATCTCTAGAAACTTCCTCAAGTCAACCTTCAAATTTATTCACTCTGTACAAAAAAAGATTATTTACACTTTTTCGGTTACTCTGACCTACTCATTAGAACTGCTCCTAGTAATTAAAAATTTAGTGAGAAACTGTACAAAGAAAAATACCTTGAATTTCTCTCCATCCTCTTTTCAGACATGGACTGGGGACATGGAGTGAGCATAAGGAAAGAAACTGTGTCAGTAGATAGAGTTCAGCCTTTTGCAAAAGGATTTTGCTACCACTCATCAAGCTTTATTAGGCTTCTAATCCATTTCTAATTAAAGAAAACATGAATCCTCGTATGACAAGGGGAAAAGGTGATTCCTAAATAAGGTACTGAATGTCTTATCACTGGAGTGCCCAAACTGTCAAAACAAATCAAAACACTCCCTGGTAATTTTAATCTAGCTTTTTTACAGGTCTTAAATTTTTTTCTTAGGCATGAGAAATCTCAAAAGTTCTTCCTGAGTTTTTACTCTATTGCTTCAGACCATTTTGGAAAAAGAAGCATGCCTCAGATCATTGTGTGAAAAGATGACTAATGTTAATTTCATTTTGGATTCTATAAATACAATTTTATATTGTTCATTTGAGATAGATTTATTGCTTTCAGATTTTTGCTCTTGTATAGCATAATAATTGATCCCATATTTCTTAGATAAACCAGTAAGGAATATATCACTTTGATATAGTGCAACTCCATAAGAAAAGAAAGTATTTCTTTGTCAAATGCTAAACATAAATTTCTTTAATCAAATACAGTTGGAAGTCAGGTGAGGTGGGAGAAGGAGAATGATGGATGATGACATAATAATGAGACAAGTTCATGTCAATGACCAATTAATGGAAATGCCAGCTCATCCGATGACAGTTGTCTCCAGTTTACATAATTAAGTCTGTTTCTCAAACTAGATCCTCATAAATAAACTCTGGGTTTGCTTTATGTTTTCCCTCCATCATATAAATTATGTTTATGGTTAATCCATTCATAGAACTACCAAGCTGGAGGCAATCTTAAAAATAATTCAGCCGACTCCTCATTTCATATAAAAAGAAACTGAGGAAAACAATAGATGTCATCACAGTATCTTTGGTTACTTTTCAACCTTTTTAAATAGTCTTCGCCTATTTTAAATCATACCATATTTATTCACATAACATTGTTGATACCCCTCCCTGTTTTTAGGCAAATGGTTATAACATACGAATTAGGTAGAGACTAGGAAGAAATACTTGCCAGGAAACCACTGTACTTTTCCATGGAGATTTTGCGAATGCGGCAACATAGCCCTGGAGGCAGAATGAAAATGACCCATTCCCATTATCAGGAGGCTCCTCTCTCCTTCAATAAGACTGTGAAAACCAGCAGGTGGTCAGCTGATTCCCATTCCAGTCTTTTCTTTTCCTTTTTTTTTTTTTTTTTAAATCTACAGCATGTTGCCTTCTCTGCAACACAGAATTGAAATTATGCTTTCCATTTATTATTCAAAAAAAGCAGCACAGGAAGTGGTGTGATACAGGCCAACAACATGGTTCCAAGTGAGCCCCATGATTGAAGGGTGCCTTGTCTTTCAAAAGGTTTTCTGAAGAGGGATTTAGCAGGTGGGGAGAAGAGTTAAAAGGGGGGCTGAGTGTCAGTGGAGGGCACTGTCATCCCGTGGAAAGAAGAGGCTTGGGCTAGAAGTCCAGTCTGAGATCTATTTCAAGACTTGTTACTAGTTATGCGATGCTGGGTTAGCTAGTTAGACTTTCAGGGACTAGTTTTCTTAATCTGATCAATAAGAAACTGGATGAGATTAGTAGTTATTTGTCTAACTCAAAAGCCTTCAAGGGCCATGAACTGAAACTCTGGATATGAAATGGCTAGATAGAGGACAAGGGGCAGGTATATGGACTGAGGAAGATTCCCACAGACCTTAGATATATTCGAATTAAAATTCACTGAAAACATTTCTACCAAGTCTTGGTGAGGATTTGGAACAAGTGGAACTCACACATTGCTGCTGAGTATATAAACCGATTATTTTGGAAAACTGGCCAATGTAGATAGATCTATAAAGTATTTATAGCCTGTGACCTAGTGATTTAATTGCTGGATAAACACAGGCAAACGGGTGCATACGTCTGCCAAAAAAGACACGTACAAGACCATTCACAACAGCTGTGTTCATGCACACAAAAGATGGTATACTGTATGATTCCGTCTATGCTAGGTTTAAAATTGAGCAAACAAAACTCATCTGCGGGAATAAATATCAGAATGGTGGCTATTTTGGATGGTTGTGGTTACTGAGGAGGGCTATAAGGAAACTGGGAATGTTCAGTATCTTGACTGGGATGCGATTTACACACCCATATACAGATATAAAAATTTACTTTAGATTTGGGCACTTTCCTGGATCTAAGTCAGACCTTGATTTAAAAAAGAAAAATGGAAACAAACAGTAACAAGAAACGAAGGGAAAAAAAGAAGAAAAGTCAGAGTAGACATTTTTGTGGGGAGAAAATAAAACCACCTGTCCACGGATTTTGCCTCGAAACCGCCGCGCTGCTGTCCCTGGGTTGCCTGATCTTTACAAATCACTTATGCTATCATTGTCAGTGATTGTTTGAACAAGAAAAAAATAAGGTAAAAATTTGGGAATAGCAAAGTAAAGTTAACACCAACTTTTATGGCCTGATATTATGATTGCCAGTGGACCCACTAACAAGAAGATGATACTAACTATAAAAATCCTAAATCGCTGTGTCAAGTCCTCACTTTCCTTCCCCAAAAGCTATGGCTACCTTGTGCATCATAACACTTGCTATAAATTAGAAATCTCATTTTACTTCTTTCATCTGCAGAGACCAGTGCTTAAAACGGGTGGGCCTGAAATGGACTTTACGATTCAAATTCGGTTGCACAAAATCTTACCACTCTGAGCAAAAATAAAAAGCTTCCCTCTATTATACTGTGATCAGAACCATACCCTGAGTTTCCAGATGAGCTCCGGTGGCCGCTGCAACCAGAGTGATTCAGGTTAAACTCTGACTCAAACATCTAAGATAAGACCATTTGGGAAAAGGGTGAAATGGGTAGCATTCTGAAATTGGGTAGGAGGGACAGAGTTGTCGTCAAACAATCAGTAGAATAGGACCGTCTTCCCCCATAGTCATAGTGACAAATTCAGTCATACTCTTTAAGCAGTTAGAGGATCTATCATTACACCTAGGCATGATTCTTCTTTTTTTTTTTTAACATAAATATGGTCTCTAAATTAAGAAAAAAAAAAAACTTTTTGTAGAAATAAAGGGAAAGACATTTCCTGAGCTTGTAACCCATATCCAGGATTTTAACTTCTACCCCTCACTTAATTCTAAAACCCCATCCTCATTTTAGAGACAACAAAATTATCTCTGAGCCACAGTAAACATGAACACACAGCACGAGGGGGGACACACAGGAGTCACCCTGGCTGGGTCTAACGGCTGTTCTCTTTCCACAGACTCCTTTTCAGGAAGGGACCCTATAATTTGCTGTGTTGTTAGAGTCACTCACTACTCTAGGTAAGTGATAAAGTACCGGCATAAATATTAGATCACAAATTCAGTTTTACAAGAAATGTATCTTTCATTTGCCGTGAATCAAACTTATTTTATCTTTGCCTTCACTCTTCTGTTGGGTAGAACTCTGACCTCAGTTAACTGAAGATGTCCTCAATTCGGGGCCTCCCCCTTCCTGAGGCTGCCCACAAATCTCGGGAGATTGATGAGTGTGAAAACCGGTTCCTACCGGCTCCGGCTGGCTCTGTCCCATCTTCTCACACCGCATAGCTTGTCATGGGGCTATGTCATGCAGCGTTCAGGACACTCTCAGGTGTGGCTCAATGTCTGATAATTCCTTGATATTCTCTAGGACTCGGAAAATGTGTTCTTTTTTCCTACTCCATTACCAGGTCGGGGGGAAGCCCTGGGGTCTTTTTCTGGCCACGTTGCTATTTTTCTCTAACAACCCTTAACACTACAGGAATGCATATACGTGCCTGGGGTTGTTGAGAACAGGGGCAGACTTTGGATCTTCTTTCTTTCAAGCCCTCTTCTGTTGAATATTTAAACTTACGTGGGTGTTCTATCACTTTCTCCTCTTCATCCTCAGTATAGAAGCTTCGTGGTCTAAGGCAAGGAGGGTGGGTGGGGTGCATGGGCAGCTCCTTAGCATCTGCCTTTGGGTCAGCTCATGATCCTGGAGTCCCCAGGACCCAGCCCCAGGTTGGTCCCCGCTGCTCTTCCATCTCCCTGCCCAACGGGGAGTCTGCTTCTTCCTCTCCCTCTGCACTCCCCCACTTGTGTGTGTGCAAACACACACGCTCTCTCTCACTCTGGCTCGCTCTCTCAAATAAATAAATAAAATCACCTTAAAAAAAAGAAAGGAGGGTGGGTAAAGTTTAAGGGAAGGGAAATATCCTCCCTGTTAAATGACACGTTCTTTCAAATCACTTTCATATTCTATGGAAGCTCGGGGTGGCTCTCTTAAACCGGTTTGACCATAACTACTTGCCCTGGAGGCAATAAATGCCAACTTTGGGTTTGGAAAAAGTGGGCTTGAATATACTGGGAAATGTTAGCTATATTATCCTTGTATACTCAGCATATAAACAACACTCAGTAAATATTTGAGTTAAATGAAATACTATAAAAGAGATCATATATTTGCCATCTGGAGAAGTGCAGAGCAGGGTCCTAAGGCGATGGGACATTATTCGACAAATTTTGTTGGTAGAAGAAGAAAGAATCTGAAACTTAGGAGAATGTGTGGAAATATACAATATAAAACTTCTCTGCATAAATTTCATTTGTCTCAGTACAAAGGAATGGATTCAGGGCACAGTAGCCCCATTTCTTCAGAGATCCACTGTCTTCCTGGGTTTTAGTCCTCTCCTCATATTAAAATTTGATACAATTTACTTTAGCAATAAAACTAATTTGCATAAATGTGTTAACTCCCAAGTCATTTGAACTTCAGCATTTCTTCCCCTAGTGTTGAAATGAAAGGTTTGTGTCTTTAATGAAAGCTTTTCATGCATTGGAGAGGTAGTCTGAGAGATGTTTTTAGGGCTGGAATGGCCTTGTTTCAAAAATCATGCTGTACCTGGGACTGCTTTAAAATTAAACATACTTCAGTAATTTTATAATTCTAGTTTATATGTAGTGGTGGTGTTGGAGGAGGAGGATGGAGGGAACGGGATAGCAAAAAACCTACAGTCATCCCATGTGCTTCTTTCCTTTCATGTCAGTTAACTGTAATTTCTACCATTCGTTCATTTATCCACATACTTATAGCCAGGTATCATTGCCAGTGCTCAGGAACAAGATCGGTAAGCGTTGGGCTAGTCCTGGAAGACTTCTTCAGCCAGTGAAACAGACAGGTGTATGAACACAGATTTCAATAAAACGTAAGTCGCAGGACAGAGATCTGAGCAGAGTGCTACACCATCCCATTAGACGTAGAGCCACATGTAGGGAAATTATGAAATGCTTTCTAGATGCATCTGGATAGAGTCTTGAAGAACAAATGAGTTTCTGGGCAAGGGAAGGAGGGAAAGAGAGAAGGGCACTCCAAGAAGAGGAAACTGTGTGCAAAGATGAGGGTTATGAAGATAAATGATGTGTGTTTAGGGAAAGTATAATTAATTTGATGTGGTTGGACCATGGGAAGTATGGCAGGGTGTAAGACCAAAAATGTAGGCTGGTGCGAATTTAGGAGGGGCTCAACAGTCCGCATCAATGGCATCAACTTCATTCTGTGGGCAATAAAAAAGGCATCAACAGATTTTAAGTAGAAGAGTGACATGAGCAGGTACTACACATTTTAGAAAAAATTGTACTCCATGCCATAAGGATGGTGGAGAGGGGGAAGGTGGTGGAAACAGCAAGACAAGTCAGCACAGGAGCCAGAGATGAGGTTTAAAAGAGGAACAGAGGGCGTGGGAAGAAAGATTTGGGGAGAGAGTGAAGAATTGGAATCGAAAGAATCCATTGGAATCTTTTCTTAATTTGGGTTCTCTGAGCAGACCTGAGACATGGACCTGGGTGGGCGAAGTACAGATGTGCTGGCAGGGGAGTGGGAAGTGACAGGTGATGGACACCATCAGTATGTGTGACCACAGCCACATCTCCCAGGGACACCCTGCAAAGCCAAGCGAAGTACATTCCTCAAAAGGAGCACATGGTGGAGAGAGGGACTGGGCACTCTGTATTTATCTTCCTTTGCTTTCAAGTGGGAAGAGGGGGAGGCAATAATCACATCGTATTGGTTTGAAGAGATGATGGGATGCGTGGAAATGTCAAAACAAGTCTAAACGCTGTTAAAGCTATTGCTGAGGACAAGTGCAAAAGCAGTTGCTTGAGAAAGATACAAGACAAAAAATATTAATTTTTTGGGAGGAGAATGTCAACAAATGGAACAATCGGTTGAGAGGGAGATATTGAAGATGAGATAGAGGCCTGTGATAACTAAGGGAAAACAATTTCCAGAAATGTCGGAAGGGCATGGGATCAAAACCATGGCTTTGGCTACTGACAGTGGGTCTAAGAAAAGAGGATGGACATTTCTCGCTCTGAAGTGAAATGGAGAGAAGTCAAGATGGGGAGGTATCAATACGTTTTGAGGCGCATGGAGGTCTGTTGAAGGAGCTCATGTCTGGTGGTTTTTCTGTGCAGTAAAGAAAAGTGTATGGATGAAACTAAGTGAGACACTTGTCTTCATCATAGACCAGATCTATGAGAGCTGAAAATTTGTCTGTTTATCACTATATCTCCAGCATCCAGCAGTGGGGGTGGAAAATAGGAGACTCTTAAAAAATAATTATTCAGTTGCCTGAATAAATTAAAAGTGGAGCATTCTACACAGTAGGAAGAGTTGGAAATATGTGGGTTCAAATCCCACCCTGCCGCATACACTGAGTAAATTACTGAAGTGTGCATTCTTAGGGCTCTCGTGAAAATTACATGAATGGATGAATGTAAAATATTTGACACACAGAAAAATAAAATCAAAAGTAATTATACATTAATATCATAATGCTCAAATAGTAAATACAGCTTGGTATTAGAATGTGAACTTTTTATTTTCTCCCATTGCAAAGGAAGGCATATATTAAAGTTTGGCTTTTTAGTAGATTACTCCTAAATATTATAATTTTATACAGTGAAGCAAGAGCTAATTATTGGAACAATACCATCCTCACATAAAATATGCACACACATGTTTTTCTCATCCTGTTAGAATTAAATATAGTATCCAAAATTTGAAAGGGAGGCTACTCTATGTTGTTGGATTTTAGAGCTTCCCTAAATGTTACCCAGAGCCAGGAGGGCTATCTAATATCACAGAAAACAGAGTTAATATACAGCAGGTTTCTGAGAAGTTACAGAAAAGGATAGAAATCAATAGAGTGAGGTTTAATCAAGATAAATGGAAAGTAATTCACTAGGGAAAGATGGAATATGAAGAAAAGGAAATAAAAAAGAAGTGAAAGCCAGAAAATTATATAGGGTTGGAGCTACAAATGTGGGGCAGAAAGCACTAAGGTCATAGTCCTCAATGAATTGGATGTGGATGAACAATAACATGCAGCAAACAAGGTTGCAGGTCCTGTGAGAAATTAACTGACCTGTTGTACCTAAGACCTGGGAGAGTAACAGTCTTTTTTTCCCCCATGATGACGAGTCCAAACATAAAACACAATATTCAGTTTTTCGATGGCTCTTAGTTTGTGTTCCCTGAAATGGCTCTAGGATAGTTTTACAAATAACCCACCTAATCAGACAATGATAAGGCTCCTCGCATTACACTGGATCATGGCTCTCCCTCAAACAGGCCACATCTCATCATCCTTCTGGAGCTTTCCTGTTTTTCTTGCCGCTGCCTGGACCTACCTTACTCCATTCTCTGGTTACAGAAATTTGACACACTCATTCATCGAGGCTAGCCTCAAATGTCGTCTCACATTGCTGGAGGCTTTTTGGGATTTCTGCTGTTATTTCTGATATGCCTTCTGTGTGATGTTCCTGCCCCAAGAAGAAAGACTAGGTTGGGGGAAAGTACTAGAATAGGAGGGAAAGTGGAGGGGGCAGTGGGTTTACTCCGGACAAGACTGAGTCTAGAAATTCAGAGTTCAGAATCATCCACATTTAAGGAAGCCCTGAGTAGAGACATAATCATGAAGTGTAGAGCACACTCTGTGACAAATGATTTGCACACTATGGAGACAGGTGGGGAAATGAATGACCGCCACAGACCTCCTTAAAATTATGTCACTGAATCTCTTTGCCACTTAGCAAGATATTGCCTATCAGCCTAAGGGCTTGAAAAGGGGGCCAGAATGTAGAACTCGATAGCTAACAGCATTTGCTTAGTGGTTCTTTCTTGGAACAGGTATTTAATACTTCACTGAGGACCCCAGAAGATGGGGTATACTCTTGTTAGAAGACATAAGAATCCCAGAAATGTCACTCCTCCTCGGACACCGCATGGCATGGCAGGTGTCAGCACTGAGTGGCCCTGTAACAGGAAAGGGCTCAGTGGAAGATTGAGGTGTACTGGCATTTGGGTATCGTGATCCAACAGACCCTCTGATACTACGGGTGTTAATGGTGGGAAAGACTGAAAGTGAATTTCAGGGCAAGCCCAGTGAGAAAACAGTAACCCAGACCCTGGAATTGGAAGCAAGTCCCTGCCAACCGCAGCAAAGAGTTATGTCGCTTTAGAGACAGCTCCTGGGCTGTTACTGGGCCTTGATAGAGACCAAACACTTGGTCACGTGACATCAAGCGGCTCTGTATCTAGAACATTCATTGTGAGCCGCCATGGGATCAGCAGAGTCCAAATGCCTGGCCGGCTCAGCGGGGGGCGATCACAAGATGGGAAAGCAACACCCCGAACAGAGTCCGGAAAGGGCCAGAGGACAGGAGTAAGCTGAAAAAGTCTCCCAGACACTTGCCCCAGGAACACCCTGCCCTTTCCCGGCCCTCTCCCATGGGCACAGGGCAGGTCTGGTGTAAGTGGAGGCAGAAGGAGGAACGAGTCCAAGTTTGGTTTGTGAAGGGGTCAGTGGGGTATGGGTGTGAGAGATGGAAATGGACGGCAGCTCCTTGACAGCCGCATTCAAAGGTGACTTTGAAGACAGTACTGAGGGGACAGTCCTCCCCTCGACACAGCTCTGAGCAGCGCACTCCGTTTTGAAATGAGAATATTTGTACATTGAGGAGTAGCTAAAGCTCCTTTGTACATTTGTAGCACCTGGGCAAGTTGAGGTGTCAAGAATAATTAAATTCTCTCTGCATAACAAGCTCCGCACATTTCCTAGAACTGTATTGGATTTAAATAGCACAAATTCACTTTGGTCGCTTACGTTAAAGCAAACAAAGTTTAATATGAAGATCCAGAAATGCAGCTGGAATCTAACAAGCAACAGGAACTGGTGGGCCAGGGAGGAAATGCTGCTGGGACTCTGTGTTGTCTCTGCTCTTGCCTTTGCTTTCCATCTCCCCTCCTCCTCCTCCCCTTCCTCCTCCTCCCTCTCCCGCCTACTCTCCTGTTCCTCCTCCAGCTCCTTCCTATCCTGTTTTCCCTCCCCTTCCCCTCCTCTTCCTCTCCCTCCTTCCTATATCTCCTCCCTCTTCCTCTTCCCTTCTGGGCTAGCCTTCCTGCAGACAGGCAATTTGCTGGGGAAGCTGGGATGGTCTAAAACAGCTGTCATTAGCTCTCCTAGAACGCCTCTTCCGTGGTGAAACTAACCTGACTCATCTGACGTTGTATTCCCAAGTCCACGTTACCTGGGGAAGAAGTTTACTGGCCCAGCTACTTTCCACCCAAGGTCCAGTCAGCTGTGGCCCATGGGCTGGCGTCATACAGTATCAGAGTCATTGTTACCATGCAGATGAGGGGAGCCAAATGGTCCTGGGAGCAGTGTACGCTGTTGGTGCCAGGCTGGGGCTGGGATGGAGGTCGGGGGCAGGCAAGGCTGTCTAGGTGGTTCATTTTATTAGAAGCGTATTTGCTTTCAACTGGTGTGGACACGTCTACCAAAACACTTGGCTCTTTACAAATATAAAGAAATTGGAAGATTGAAAGTTCTGCTCTCAGTAAACACGGCTGCTAAGGCCCTTGCTTCTAGACTGCCCACTGTCCCCCCCCGACCTGCAGAAATCACAGCTCTCCATCCTGCCTCTGCCCATTCCCTCCACTTTCTGCCTATGTGTTTGTTGGAATTTGGAGTTTCTAACCTGATATATGGAATGAATTACCGGCGGGTCAAAGTATGTCTTAGGCAACCTCAGACCTTTGCAGGATTTGGAACCATTCTCTCGTTGCTTCTAGGCCTAGACAAAGGCAATGACAAAAGAATATTTCTGTCTACTTTCAGGTGGGTCGGGGCTTGGTAGAGATGGCTTACAGGTGTCCTGTCCAGTTCTGTTGGCCTTGTCTTTGAGGGAGATTTATTACAGATTTAGTTAACTTTTACTACTTATTTACAAGTGTGTGAGTGTTCACCTTCCTATTTTCTTAACGTTGTCAAAGTGGAAATGAGGCTGGTTTCGGTCCCTAACATGAACAGTTTGAGATGTGGGCACAGGAGCTGCTGGGTGGCTCAGTCGGTTAAGCATCTTATCTGCCTTTGTCTCAGGTCAGGATCCCAGGGTCCTGGGATCGAGCCCCACATCGGGATCCCTGCTCAATAGGGAATCTGCTCTCGCTCCTTCTGTGTGCTCTCTCTCATTCTCTCTCAATTAAATAAATAATGAAATAATCTTTTTTTTAAAAAAGTGGGTATGGGTTACAGGAGACCGTGGGATAGCAGTGACTTGAACTGTGTGGGTCTATGTGGATTTTTTTTTTCCCCACTAATACTGTAAGTACTGTAAATGTACTTCTCTTCCTTAAGATTTTCTTAATCACATTTCTTTTCTCTAGCTTGCTTGACGGTAAAAATATAGTATATAATATGTATGAAATACAAAATATATGTTAACCAGCTGTTTACGCTATTGGTAAGACTTCCAGTGCATGGTAGGTTTTTAGTAGTTAAATTTTTAGGGAGTGAAAAGTTATATGTGGGCTTTTGACTGCCTCTGGGGGTGGGGTGGGTTGGGATCCTTAACCCTCACTTTGTTCAAGGGTCAACTGTACTATAATTTCTGGACCAAAATATTTTCTTTTTTTTTTGAAGATAGATATTTACTATTTTTACTAAAGAGTCAGCATATACCTCAGATCATACATAAAAAGACAACAGAACAATGATCACAGTGGACAGCTTTGGTTACACCTTTAGACTATGGAGTTTCTTTTCTCTCTAATTTACATTTGTGAGAAATGCTTAGCTAACTGGAAAAGACTACTTATTTTTCTATTGACCTGATTTGGTTTCTCCTTACGTTTAATTTCTGAATAGTAGGGCACTTTTAAACATTATAATCAAAAATGAAATGGGCTAACTAATTCAAAAATTTATGTATCATTAAAAATAACCAGAATATCTATCTGTTATGGTTAAATACATGATTTGTTTTAAAATATGAATATGAGAAAAGTAGTAATTCAGAAAATCAGCATGGGAAATAACTAAAAACATAATTCCAAATAGGCTTTCCCACCTATTATTTTTTGAAACCCTAGCAGGATATAAAAGGAAGTTAGTAATTAATACAGCATTGGAAAGAGTGGGTAGAGATTTAGTTAAGTAAATCACGGAGAGGATTTTGAAATATGAATGAAACAGCGTCAACAGCATTTTGTAGGAGAATATTAATAAAGTCTTACTAAGTGAGTTCAGAAACATTTTGTGCATTTCAAGTGCTGTTGATTCTTCTAGGTAATGATGCTCCATTAGAAGAACAGTCAATATTTGGATGACACAAGGTTAAACAATAGATTGTCTGAATTGGCCTTGCTCATTTGACTTGCAAGATAATGCCCCCTGAATTGAGAAGCATATATTAATATTCATTTTGAGTTTTGAAGTGCTAAATTAGGCTACAAACCCAGACTAAAATGTAGTAATGCAAATCTGGAAGCATGAAAACCATTTACAGGGTCAGGAGACAAACAGTAAAACCCGTGATAGCTAGCAAGTTTTCATTTCAACTGTTCTAGTAGAGTAACACTTGATAATGGGAATGAGCAATCCGTAATAGAGAAAATGGGTAAATGCTACTAGAAAAGGAGAAATCAGATAAGGCTCTGACAGAGAGAGGATATGGTCAAGATATCTTATGAAATAAAAATGAAGACTGTGAAGCATAGTAATAGAACAGACATATCTGGAACCACCACCCGACCTCGGCAAAAACATTCTCACCAGTGCCACTGAAATTCCAAATATTCCTCCCAATTAAGTCTCCTCTGTCCTCCAACCCAAACTGAATTTTGTGATTATCATTTTCTTGCTTCTCCTTATAATTTTACCAGATGCACAAGTATCTGTAAGCAATGCATTATTTGGTGTTGTTGTTTCTGAATTTTAAAAATGATTTCAGAATATATGTGACTTTTAAGATTGCCTCTTTCACTTGACATTTTAATTTTTTAAAAAAGATTTTATTTATTTATTTGACAGAGAGAGAGAGAGAGAGAGAGATCACAAGCAGGCAGAGAGAGAGAGAGAGAGAGAGAGAGGAAAGTAGGCTCCCCGCTAAGCAGGGAGCCGGATGCGGGGCTTGATCCCAGGACCCTGAGACCATGACCTGAGCCAAAGGCAGAGGATTAACCCACTGAGCCACCCAGGAACCCCTCACTCAACATTGAAAAGATTCACACATGTTGACGTACGAATTTACAATCCATTCATTTGCACTGTTGGGTAGGATTCTACATTATGAATAGGTCATTACTTATTCATTCTTCTGTTGATGGGAATTATTTTGTTTTGTTTTTACAATTAAAAAAAATACCATAAACAATGCTGTCAACATGCTTATGTATATCGGTGCACAGATTAGGTAGAGTTTCTACAGAGCAGTAACATCTAACCAGATTTTCTGCAATGATGGGAACTGTTCTGTCTACAGTATCCAGTATCACAGCCAATACCCACAAGGGGCTTTCAAGTTCTCGGCTTCATATGGCTGATGTGACTGAGAAACTGAATTTTTTATTTAATTTAAAATTTTTACAAAATTGATTTTATGCCTTTAATTTCCAAGAAAGATCAATCAATGGAGTATTGAAATACATTTATTTTGATGTAAAGATTAGTGGGAAAAGAGGACAGTGCATGCCATTAAGAGTTTCCTCATATATTATAACTGGTGTTTTGTTTCTCTGATCATATCTTTTCTTTAAAAAAAACCCTGCAGGGACACCTGGGTGGCTCAGTTGGTTAAGCGGCTGCCTTCCGCTCAGGTCATGATCCCAGTGTCCTGGGATCAAGTCCCACTTTGGGATCCTTGCTTGGCAGGGAGCCTGCTTCTCCCTCTGCCTCTTTCTGCCACTCTGTCTGCCTGTGCTCGCTCTCGCTTCTCTATGACAAATAAATAAATAAAATCTTTAAAAAAAACCCTGCAGTTTTTAGAACAGTTTTAGATTTACAGAAAAATTATAAAGGTAGCACAGAGAGCTCCCATATGTCCCTCACTCCATGTTTCCTATTTTAAATACCTTACATCAGTACTGTGCATTTCTAACAATTACTGAACCAATATTGATACATTTTTTTATTAACATATAATGTATTATTTGCCCTGGGGTACAGGTCTGTGAGTCATCAGTCTTACACAATTCACAGCACTCACCACAGCACATACTTTCCCCAATGTCCATAACTATCTCTACTCCCCAGCCCCACAGCAACCCTGTTTGTTTCCTGATACAGTATAATTAACTGAAGTCCATGACTTATTAATATTCACTTATATTACAATTTGCTTGTGATAGTTTTATTTAAAGTCCCTTTTCTGTGCTAGGATACCATCCAGGAAACCACATTAAATTCAGTCATCGTGTTTCCTTAGGCACTTTGTGACCGTGGCAGTTTCGGGGACTCTCCTTGTTTCTGATGACCTTGGCAATTTTAAGGAGTCCTGGTCATGTATTTTGTATAGTGTCCCCCTATTGGGATTTTCTGGTGTTCTCCTCATAATGAAACTGGAGTCGTGGGTTTTGGGGAAGAAGACGACAGAAGGAGAGTGCCTTTTTCATCATGTCCTATCAAGGGTACACACTATGAATACTGTGAACACAACTTAGCACTCACTGCTGTGGTTGACCTTGATCACTGGGCTGAGGTGGCGTCTGTCAGGTTTCTCCTCTGTAACATTTACCCTTTACCCCCCTTCCCTGCGCTACCTTTGCACGCTGTACTTTTTGGAATAGAGTTGCTATGTGTAGCCCACACATGAGGAGTGGGAATCCTTTGGAATTCTTCTATAAGGGAGATTCGTCTTTTCTCTTCCATATACTCTTGTATTCCATAGTATATACAGTGTGAACTCATACAGATACTTCTTCTCCACTTTGGGAAAAATTGAATTTAGTGTATTGCGCAGGTGATTCCAGCTTTGGCCATCAGGAGCTTTTTCAGTTGCTTCCTGTGTCTCTTGGACACACCCCCATCGGAAAGAGAGAGAGTGTGTGTGTTCCAGGCTCATCTTGTGTATTTCCTGCCCCGATTCTAGAATCAGTCATTTTCAAGGAGTACTGGCTCCCTTTGTTGGAAAATAGTACTGGAGACCACAATCTGGACCCCAGGCCTTCTCATTACTACTGGGCATTTTATTCTATTTATTCAACATTCAAAATGTTATAGCCATGGTGGCTGGTGGCTTCTATATTGGACAGTTAGTTCAACTCTAGTCTCCATCCTTAGGAACAGAATTTCAAGTCATAGGGTATGTGAATGCTCGACTTTACAAGATAACTTTTAATTGTTTTCTGAAACGTATCTGCCAATTTACACTTCCAACAGTGATGTGTGAAATCACATATCTCCATTTTCTCACTAATACTTTGTATTCCCAGATTATTAAATTTATGCCAGTATGATGACATCTTTGGTTTCGTGCCTACTTTCTTTTTCCCCCAAAAAACAATTGAGGAAGAAAGTCTTTCTGGCTTTTTTCCCTTTAAACACTTTTGTACAGATTTGTACATTAGCAACAGGAACAGAGATAGATTTTTAACTGCATGTTCATACACTTGCTTTATTTTGATAAGGAATTAAAGCAATTTACAAAATGGCATGAAATAGAGAAGTATTTACTCTGGTCTAATCTGCCTCCACAGGGAGCACCCTTTTCTTTAGAGAAGTAATTGTCTACCACAATAATAGCCTTATGTCAGTGGTATTTTGAAGCAATAAAAAAAAAAAATCAGAGTGCTGCCCTACATTCAGTATGGCTATGTACAAAGTGTCAGCACTACAAGAAAGCAAGATGATCTATACACTGAATTAATTGGCTAGAAACAGAAATTGGTAAGCAATCTTGTCTTAAGGAAATGGAAGATTTTGTATGTATCTCCACATCTTTTTCCCCATTCTCCAACATCTGGAAAGGGTGGAAGACATTGTTTCCCAGAGCCGGCTGGGTTGGGTTCAGTGATAACAGCATTTGAAACTCACATGACAGGATGATGTCAGCTGTCATCAGCTTAAAAATATATGCTTTGGGGTACCTGGGTGGCTCAGTCAGGTAAGCATCTGCCTTTGGCTCAAGTCATGATCTCAGGGTCCTGGGATAGAGCCCCATGTCAGGCTCTCTGCTCAGCGGGGAGCCTGCTTCTCTCTCTTCCTGTCTCTCCCCGACTTGTGCTCTCTCTCCCTCTCTCTCTCTCGCTCACATAAATAAATAAAATCTTTAAAAAAATGCCCTGACAAGATAAAACAATATCAAAAATAAATTGTTGAGGAAATAGAGACAGAGTGAAAATTGGAGGGAAAAAAATTAAATAAAACAAGGCTGAGTGTATTAACTACACAAAATCTGGAAGCAAGATTATGCATATATACTAAAAGTAACCAACCCAAAATGGAATATAATGGATGACACAGTTCATAGTGTCTGTGAGATTAAGAAGAACAACAACAACAAAAAAACAAAAAACAAAAAATGAAACAAACAAAAAAAATCCCCAACTGCTCAGAAAAAGCACAACTTTCCTGGTGTCACAAATAGTAGAAAATAGAAATCAAAAAAGAGGAACAACAATTTAAAAAAGGTGTTCACTAACAACTCTCGTATTGTCTGGTAAAAATCATTTGTTTCTAAGTCCATGCCAAATTTTATTCTTCAGTTCTCCCTCCATATAGAATGAGCGCCAAACATGCAGTTGCGTAACCCGACACCTGGGCTGAACCGCTGTGGCTGTGAGCACCGCCTTCCTTTCCAACGCCAATAAAGGCTTTCCCCCAAACTGTAAATTTTACACAGCACAGATTTTCATTCACATTGATACTAGTCTTATTATGCATAGTGGGGGGAAACGTATACTCAGTTGGGCAATGCAGATTGCTTAATTTATTGGATGGGAGAATGTTACTTGCAGATTATAAATGTTTGTTACTACTCAAATGTTTATATCAGAGTCTATTTTTGAAGTAGAAATCCACTTTCATCTTTTCAAAATTCATTATGCAGTTACATCCAGTGGGATCAACATCCTTAGCAGACAACCTATGGCTCCTGAATCAGCTTCCCTATCACTGATGTGTATCACTGATACAAGTAGGGGGAAAAAAAATTATGATGTTTGACCCTAAGTTTGTCCTAGATACTTTTTATCAAGTGAGGACATTCCTTTCATTTCCTAGTTTGCTGAAGATTTTTAAGGAATAGATTTTAGATCTTGGAAAATGCTTTTCTGCCTCTACTGAGATGACTGTATGATCTTCTTTTTTGGTTTGCTAATACGGTAAATTACACTGATTATTTTCTTAATAGCTTTACTTATGTATCATATAATTCAATTTAATGGTTTTTACTTTCACAGAGTTGTGCAACCATTACCAATTTTAGATAATTTTTACCACTCCAAAAAGAAATCCTGTACCTAATAGCAGTCACTCTCCACTCCCTCCCAATTTCCTCTCCTCTCTCTCCTCAGCCCCAGGCAACTACTGATTAGTTTTCTGTGTTTATGTCTTTGTCTATTCTGGGTCTTTCATATACATGGAATTTCACAATATATGGTTTTTGTAATTGGATAATTTCACTTAGCAAAATATTTTTAAGTTTCATCCACATGGTAGCATATAGTTCATTTCTATTTCTTACTGACAAGTAGTCCACTGTATGGATATACCATGTTTCATTTACTGTGTGTCTGCTGATACGTTGATGGACCCTTGAACATAAACCAACTTTGCCTTCCTGGGATAAAAGTGCTGGGTCAGGATATATTTTCCTTCTTACATATTGCTTGATTCGATTTTTCCATCTATGCCATGAGGGATAATAGTCTTCAGTTTTCCTTTCTTGTCATGTTTATGTGCAGTTTTGGTATCATGATAATGCTCACCTCATAAAATAAGTCAGGAAATGTTCCCTCATCTGCACTTTTCAAGAAGAAAATACGTAGTTTTGATCAGAATGGCTAAAATTAACAAGTCAGGAAATGACAGGTGTTGGCAAGGATGTGGAGAGAGGGGAACCCTCCTACACTGTTGGTGGGAATGCAAGCTGGTGCAGCCACTCTGGAAAACAGTGTAGAGGTTCCTCAGAAAGTTGAAATTAGAGCTACCCTACAACCCAGCACCTGCACTACTGGGTATTTATTGTAAAGATACAAACGTAGTGATCCAAAGGGGCACGTGCACCCGAATGTTTACAGCAGCAATGTCCACAATAGCCAAACTATGGAAAGAACCCAGATGTCCACTGGCAGATGAATGGATAAAGGAGAGGTGATACACACACAGACACACACACACACACACACACACACACACACACGAATATTATGCAGCCATCAAAAATGAAATCTTGCCATTTGCAAAGTCGTGGATGGAACCGAGGGCATTATGCTAAGCAAAATAAATCAATCAAAGAAAGACATTTATCAAATGATCTTGCTGATATGTGGAATTTGAGAAACAAGACAGGAGATCATGGGGAAGAGAGGAAAAAATGAAATGGATGAAATCAGAGAGAGAGACAAACCATAAGAGACTCTTAATCTCAGCAAACTGAGGGTTGTGGGAGTGGGAGTAGGGCGGGAGGGATGGGGTTGCTGGGTGATGAACACTGGGGAGGGTATGTGTTGTGGTGAGCCCTGTGAATGGTGTAAGACTGATGAATCACAGACTTGTACCCCTGAAACAAATGATACATTATGTTAATAAAAAATAAAATTAAATTAAAAAAAGAGAAGAGTATATGTAGGTTTGGTCTTAAATCTTCTTTAAATGTCTGATACTATTCATTAGTGACACTATCTGAATCTGGAGTTTTACTTATGGGAAGGACTTTAACTCTAATTTCTTCAATAGATAAGAGTATCTTGAAAGGTCTGTGGGAAAATGATTAGGATTCTTAGATGACGACTTCTTAACCCTGACATTTTTGTTCTGTTTTGTTTTTGAATTTCTACACTTACTATATTAATTTAAGGATAGGGTTTCCAGGTTCACCATAGACCCTGACAACTTGACTTCTCTTGTGGCATGTCTGCAGGGAAAAGTACAAGGACCAAAGGATTTGAGTGATGGGTTCCCTCTGTAGTCATTTTTCGCACTGTAAATCAATAAATTGATGTTTTTATTTTATATGTTACTTTTGTAAGCTTGGTTAATGTGACTGCCCCCATCTTTGTGCCGACAAGTCACCACCATCAACCTGCAGGAACGTGGGCTATAGCAAATTATTTAGGAGTTTGAAGCCTTATAAACCACTTGGGAGTCAGGAGGGGAGCTTTCCTTACTTATTCAACTCCTCTCCCTCTAAGTTATTGTGATGGTTGAGACACAATCCCTTACCTACTTGAAATTCTAAACGTATAATATGAAATATGATTCCGAGGGAAAATGATTTAGCCCTGCTCAACTGATATGAAGGAAGAGGACAATATATGTAAAAGTTTTGAAAATAAGTATTCAGCAGATAAAAATTCAAATTCTTCTTGGATCTCTGCTCTGCTCAAGGCACTACTACATGAAAAGATATTGCACTGAAGAGGGAAATCAATACCAGCCTGTGAAAAGCCCAAGTGAAAACATCCTGAATGAAGTCTGGCATTCAACAACGAGTTCACAGTCATGGACCTCTAATTGTCCAGTGAAAGGAATACTGATTCTTGACCTTCTTTAGATCCTAGACCATTAGAAGAGTTTTGTAACTTGGTAAACAAGAAAGAAAGGATCAAAATGAGAAACTTAAGAACCCTCTAGAAACCTACTGAGTGTTAGAAGACAATGTTCAGAATAAAACTCCAAATGTATCAAAATATTAAGTTCTAATATGTTTTCTAAATAGTAAACACAAGAATATATCACTTTTACCATACTTAATTGCTCTGACTTATGTTACGTATTGAGACTTATAATTGTCATTGGAAGTGTATATGATCCACAAAGCACACATACACATTAAAAGATTTTATTTTGGAGCATCCCTTTGACTTGCAAAGGGAATTTATAATGCCACTTATGACAAAGTCCTTGAAATGGATGTTTAATATTTCATTTTTTATATTTAGATGTCTTTCAAAGTTTTATCATTATTATTTTTTATTTTATCCCAATTATGTCCAATTCCCCTTTTCATCTCTTCTTTCTGCTATCTGCAGAGTCTAGTAGTATAAAAAACAAACTACATTTCATTACCATAATGCATACTTAAAGAAAGGGAAAACTAGCTCCTTTAAAATTAGAAAGCTGGACCATACCATGTATTGGTGAGGATTTTCAAACCTCAGAAAATCTCTTATGTAGGTGTGAGTAGGAGTATAAATTGGCAAATGGGTTTGAAGAATAATTTGGCGGCATCAAGCACCTATGCCCTCTGATCAGTGATTATGTAATTCAGGTCCATGAGCTGAAGGAGATGTAGAGGTGCAGAGACAGGTGCAGAGACGTACTGATACCAGAACATTATTACCATGCTGTTTGCAATTCATCCAAAAACAACATAAACACTCATGGTTATGAGACTAAGTTATCATATACTCTTATAAGTGAGTAATACCAAAAGCAGCCTAAATAAACCAGAACTACCTGTATCAGTATGTACAAATCTTAAAAACAAAAGCTGAAGCAAATAAAGCAAGCTGTGTAAGGCCAGATAAAGAATGGTACAATTTATATGGAGTTTGGATACTTGTAAACAATACTATATAGTTTAAGGATACTTACTTTATAGTCAAAGCTTCATTCAAGGAATGAATAATGCCAAAGCAGGGTAGTGATCAGAGGTACAACGTTTAGATCTCTAATGTTTTGCTTGTTCATTTTTTGTTCCTGTTCTGTGTCTGAAAAGATTTCAAAATAGGGGAAAAAAATCTCTTTTAGGCTATTATTCCTATAGTGCATGATGCCCCAAGTAGAAGTATTTGCTTCACAAGGAGTTCCTCCTCTGGCCCTGAAACATGAAAGACCTACTTCGTTAGGATATTTACCTCAGGGGTCATTTTTTTTTTCATTAATTTAAAAAAAAATTTTAATAAGCGTATAATGTATTTTTATCCCCAGGGGTACAGGTCTGTGCATCGCCAGGTTTACACACTTCACAGCACTCATCATAGCACATACCTTCCCCAATGTCCATAACCCCAACCCCCTCTCCCAACCCCCCTCCCTCCAAGGGGTCATTTTTAATCTGTGATGAAATGCCCAAAATTTGAAAATGGAACTCTGAAATATCACTCCTAAAAATATTTCGTCCTATTCCAGTGGTCTCTATCACCTTCGATACAAGGAGGGCAAAGAGGGGATATCTTGTCAGTGTGCCTCTCCTCACTTGTATTGCTTGAATAGCACAGCTGACCGACACACATAGGCACCAAAGTAAACACGACATTGTTTGTAAGTGACATGATGCAAGTGAATTTAAAGACTGGCTAAACAGGAGAAGTGTGTCTCTCAAACCAATGTTCTTATTATCTCCCTCTCTACTCCAGTCAATCTCAGCCTTCTCAAGGTTTACACAGTGATGGTTCTCAACTTGCATGCTTTCCAACATTCCATGTTCTAAATGTATCATCCCTTTATGTTGGGGGACCTGAAGCAGCCCAGTGCTGTAGGGGCCCCCCCTTACTGCTAGACCACAGCTGGGCTCCTTCAGACCTGGGGGTCCTTAACGTCATGATTTTATGTGATGCCTCTTGGGAGTCTGCAGTCCCTGGGGTAAGGACAGGGCTGGACCCCAAGACCCTTCCTCTTCATGGAGAGAAGAGCAGTCTGACTTTTCCTGGGACCTCCATGAATATTTATTCTATTTATGGTTCTGAGGAACAATGTCTGGTCCAGTGCCCTCCCCGGGTACTTTCTGCCAGTGCTGGAGTAACTTCCTCTCTGGACCTGACTCAGGGGGCTGGGATTTGGATACATTTCCTAATAAAGAACTTTCTCTTGCCTCTAAAAAAAATTAAAATAAACTTATCTCTTTACCAGGAAATGAAGCTCAATGGTGTGAGTTAAGTGGGAAGATCTCCTAGGAGGACAGACCTAAATTAGCATTAAGACAAAGGACCTTGGGATGCACACTATAAATCTGACAAATTTGATGGACTAATTAGCATGATAAGCAATTGTTCTCTTTGTAGTAAAACTGGAAATCAGACTAGGTAAACTGGAAGATATAGTCCAGCTCAAAATTTGCATAATTCTACTTTATTTCCCCAATCTGCAATATCCTAAGATATTACCAGGTAGTGGTAAGTAAATATGGCAGAAGAGACCAAGATTTAATATTATGAGCAGCCAAGTCTTTAAGGGACTTGCATCCAGGAGCAGATAAATGAAAAAAAAAAAAAAAGATACAACACACAGCAAAATATGTGATATACTTTTAATTCTCCAAAGTGATTTGCTATTATTAATGCTGAATACCATATACTGGGCACCTCCATATACATCATGTAAGTCTTGGAAGTCTTGGAATCCCAAGAGACACGTATTAATTATCCCTATTTTATGCTGGTAAAGTGAAGACTTGGATAAGTTTAAGAAAAGCTCAGTTCCCCAGACCACAGGATGCAGAAATGCAGTTTAATTCAGGTTGTCGGGATACAGATGACGTTTAGTTCACTAGAATATTCTGTCTGCATTACATACACTCTCCACTCGATCTCTTAAAATTATTTTTAAACAAGAAAAGTAACCCGGGACTACATGCCTGTTGCTATTAAACACAAACAGTAACAAACACAGGTGTGCAAGCAAGGTGCCCTTCACAACCTCCTTCATCTCAGCCTTCCCACCTCCCTTCATAAATTGGATCGTGCTACGCATACTATTCTGGGACCTCTTCTTAATGGAACAAAACATACCTTGTAGTTGTTTCCTATTTGTTCATATAAACCTTACTCCATATTCTGTATCGTAACTTATTTAAACACTTCCTTATTTTTGGACCTAAGCTGTTCCCATTTTCTTCTTATAAACAATGCTGTAATGAACATTTTTGTTTATGCTACTTTGACTTCCCTATGCAGACATCTAGGCAGAACATTTTCCTGGAAGGGAGGTGTCGTGTCCTTTCATCTCGTTAACTCCAGATCCTATTCTCCCCATCTCACTCATCTCAAATTTAATTCTTTAATTTTCCTCTTCTTTGTCTTCCTTCTCTGCCTCCCTCTTTTTGTCCCTCCTTTACTCCTCTCCCTTGTGAAGGTTCCTCCCTGATGCTCTGCTCTGAAGTATGCTTTCTTGCTAAATTCGGCCTCAGGGTCTCCAACTCTTTAAAAATTGCCCTGGGATGGATCACTACTTCAAAACTTTTGTCTTAAAATTTCATGTTAAGCAATGGTTACAGGGCAAACCAGTGTTGTGTGCTAATTCTTTATACTTCCTTATTACATAAGCAAGATCCAATGATTTATTTCCCCCAGGAGAATTATGAAGAATTCATAAATGAAGATTTCTGTCTTGAACATACAATATCCATGGGTAGATGTGAGTTTCTTTGAATGTATAGAACTTCAGAAATGTTTTGGAGAAGAAAGCCTACAGTGGAAATAGTGAGAAAGTGGATTTCTGAGCCCCAATTTCGGTTCTGCTACCCATTGGTGGTATGGCTCTGTGCAAGTCATCATTTTTTCCACTGCCTTAGTGTTCTAAACTTAATGTAAGAGTAATAGCAACAATAATATCAATAATAATATAACATGTTTTCAAATCTGGCTTAAGGCAGCATTTTCCAAAGTGATTTCACTTAAACCTTAAAGTTTCATGATCAAGTCAACTTGAGCAACTCTGGGAAAAAAAGTTTTTGCATTGTTTTGTTTTCACTGTAGACTTCCTCAGATGATTTAATATGTGGAGGTGTTTGGGGAATTGGGAAGTCAAGACACCGTGTGAAACAGTTCCTAAATTACCTAATCCCCAAATTCTATTCTTTGTAAAGAACATTTTGGAGGACTTGAGTTGCGAGAACCATATTCTGGGCAAATGCTTGTTTAAGATTTAAAAATAATGCATACAAAAGTTCTGGGATATTATAGATACTCAATAATGGTTTTTATTATTATTCTAAATCAACTTTAAAATATGAAACAAAGGACTGTATAGGAGAGCTAAAGGGCTCCAGAGAAGCAGGGATGCAATGAATGGTAATTAATAAAGTAGTCTTTTCCCAGAAGGTTTTAAGAAAAATCTTACCCAATAAATGAACTTTAAAATGTAGTGGAGATTTAGAGAATTTAGAAAGTGAATGTTAGAGGAATTCGTCTTCCACACATATTGAGTTCCTCTTGTCTTTTCCATCATGGTCCCCTGTGTGAGAATATTAGCTTGAGAGTAAAGAGCTCTACTTAGTCTGTGAGCACAAAGTAGTAGAACGATGGCCCCAATGACAAGGAACAGAGCAGACATTACGAAAACAGCCATGTGAGGATGGGATGTTGAACAAAGAAATTGTAGGTGCTATTTATTTCGAGAGTTTGATATAGTTAGGTTTTTTTTTTTCCCCCCACACATTGACAAATTCTGAGGAAATAATGATCTCTGTTGATAATTTATTAATTCAGGGCATTTGCTTTAAATACAGTAGGAGTCTATGGATTATTTCTGGTATCTTCTAATTGTCTGGTGCCCCTGATATTATTCTATTGATTGCACTTTTCCATTGTGTGTCCCAAAGGCAGAGAAGGGCAAACAGCAATCATGAAATATGAATGAGATGCCTCATTAACCTTTGGGCTTTTGAGTGCTTGGAAGCATCTAATCTATGTCATTGGCAAGAAGAGTCTGGGAGCACTGCAGGGGGTTGCAGGGAGAGAGGAAGGGCAGTTTACTTTGTGGTTGGTAAACTCTATGCCAAGCGCTGGCGTGGTGCCTGCTCTGACACAACAGGATCCTGCATTTCACTGGAGATGCTGAGATTTTAGCAAACATAAATGTAATATAGAAAGCTTGCTGAAATTCGGGATATCAGGCTCATCTCCAAAGACTCAGGGTAGATTTCAGGCATCTGCTTTTTAACAAGCACACAGGTGATTGTGATGCAGGAAGATTTGAGGACCACACTTTGAGAAACATCACATTAGACCCATTCAACAAAGGGGGAGTGAGCTGATAAAATTTAAATGTCTTCTGGTTTTTACCGGAATACATAGACCTGTTTCTATTTTCATATGGAAGAAATTTGCAAGCGAGGTATGTGATACTTGCCTTATGGCTATTTTTTCCATATCATCAGAAGCTACTTTGTCAACAACGGGGTTGTCATTTAGCCCATTTAGGTTTTTTACCTCAAAATGTACAGTGCCCTTACAACTCTACAGTTATAATGATATATTTTAAGGAGACATTGTCTATTTACATTACAATATATTACAGGCAGAGGACTCAAGACTTGGAAAATTTTCAAATGTTAACAAGAATACCATGGGACTCTGAAAGTTGACTATGTATAATCGTTCATATATAGATATATAGATGTAGATATATAGATATAGTAGATAGCACCATTATGATTCCGTGTGGCAGTAAGTAGACCACAAGAACAGCACAAGAAGATAGGAAGGCCAATTCTATAAGGAACCAGTGGAAAGACTTGAAGAACAAGAAAGGGAAAACTGTTTCCAATCCCCTGTCCTGAAGTGGCTCTACCTTTCCTTCTGGGTTGCCTCGGAACACAAGCATGGCATCTTCAACTGATGTGGCCCAGGGTGGAGATGGTTAGACTCAGCCCCTCCTTCCTACCTTCTCTTTGTCGTCAGTAATCCCACCAATCCCACGGCCTATTTCTTTTATAGCCACAAGCCTGGTTAATTCCTTGTTAACAGTTACTTTCTTACACCACCAATACGAACTGTTACTGTTGTTAATTGTCTTCTGCCTGGCCCCCTTCCAGGCCCCCCACAAGCCTTGGGACAATCTATAATCACCTTAATCTTTCTCTCTTCAGTTGAGAAGGTCAAAGAACAATTTAGCACCACTGTTAAGCATAAAAATTATGACAGAGAGCTGTATTATAACAAGAAAAAGAAAAGTCATACATTTAGAAATATTAGATGTAATAATAAAAAGCAAAACAGTGTCGTCGGGACATAAAAGGCCTTGAGAATGCTCAGAACATTTTCAGAATTCCTAAAATAGTTTCCATCTACCAGCTCATTCTCCAGTAATTAAAATTACTTTGCCTCAAGGAGCTGCTTCCAAGATAAACTATGTTTGGTTAGATAAGCTATGCTCAATTTTATTCTTTTTCAGTTTTATTCAATTTCCAGTGTTGTATTGTTATATTCCTTGGCTTCTCTCTCTCTCTCTCTCTCTCTCTCACACACACACACACACACACACGCGCGCGCGCACACACACACACACACACACACACACTTTGGTTTCTTGCAATACATCAAATTCAGGATAGACCAGGTTTTCTTGGGACAGTTGAGAGATTCTGCTTCATTTGGAAACATTGACTCTGCAGGAAAAACCTTTCCAGTTCTCAAAACTGTCTTACACTGAATTTCTGAATACAACCTAGGGGAAAATCCAAGAGATTCGGAGAGGACCCGAGGACTCATCTCACTGAGCTCCTTCTTTCCATGGAAACTGAGGATCAGAAAGGTGAAGGTCACAGCACTAATTAGTTGCAGAGCCGACACCAGAACCCACAGCATCTTTACACCACGCTTCGCATCTGTACACCGGGTCTGTCTATCGAGGAATTGTGTGGATTAATTATTTACTGCATACAACAAACACTGCGTGGCCGGTGTGCGAAGGGGTCTGTGCTGAACATCTGAAGTACTAGGACGGGCCAAACAAAATAGTTTCTGCTCTCATGTGTTTCACACGAGATTTACAATATATATATATTTTTTTAGATAGAGAGTAATCTATTCCAAAAGACTACCTGTCGCACGCCTCTGTCTACATTGTATCCCATAAAGGGCAAAACCCCAGGTAGGGACAGAGAGGACACAGTTGACAACAGATGGGCCATGTGAGCCATCCGAGGCATGAGAAGGCGTCTGCTTCGTGAGCGTGGTCAGTGCATGATGTCATGCCTTTGCCAAAATCCAAAGGACTGTATGTCATGAAGAGTATCTTTGGCTGCATAGAGAGTAAAACGCAACAAGCAAACAACTTTCTGGTAGCCTCTGCAGTACTTACAGTAAAACGGAAGTGGGTTTCCACACCCTGTGGCTGTGCCTCACCTCTTCTGCCTTGGCTCCATCGTCACTCAGTGCTCTCACGGGTCCGGCCCCGCGTCCCTCTCTCCCATTTCATGCTATTGAGCTTGGCGTCCCAACTCCTGGAACATCTTTCCCCCTAGGTCTTAACTGGGTTGGTTCCTCCTTCTTCACATCGCAACTTTGCTGTCAACCCTCAGACAGCCTTAACACTGAACCTAAAACAAATTCCTCTCACTTACTCTTCCTCTGCTACATCACCTGGACTAATTACAACACGATCAGAATTTGAAATGTCCCTGTTTGTTTCATGATTTTTAAATTTAAAATTTTTTATTGTTAACTGTCCCCATTTCTAAAATACAAGCTCCATGAAGGCAGGGGAGTGTCTCATTCACAGAAACATCTCTGGCATATAATAAGCATTGATACGTATTTGTTAAATGAGTGGCTGAATCCAAAAGCCATAGTTTTAAATCTTCTGAGCTACTTCTTCCACTTTTCTTCCAGGCAACACCTGACCCATATAAAAAGAAAGAAAAAGAAATGCTTGTATGTAACCACGATATTTCAAGAATAAGGTGGATTATTAATTAATTGATAAAATTTTAAAAGAGGCATTAAGCCAGATCAAAAATCTCTACAGTAGCCTTAAACCACAGGTTTGGGTTATAATTTTGTCTGAACCTGGACTCGTTGATAGCTGAACTCTGGAAGTGGTTGCTTGAGAACAAATAAAATACAATTTACCATCTGAAGAATATTTGAGTTACCTGCAGGTTTTGGAGTTTATTTTTAAAGAATTAAAAAAATATATTTTATTTATTTATCTGACAGAGAGAGACAGTGAGAAAGGGAACACAAGCAGGGGGAGTGGGAGAAAGAGAAGTAGGCTTCCCACTGAGCAGGGAGCCCCACGCAGGGCTCCATCCCAGGACCCTGGGATCATGACCTAAGCTGAAGGCAGATGCTTAATGACTAAGCCACCTAGGCACCCCCAGTTTTTGGAGTTTAAAAGTAAGAACGAAGAAGGGCACCTGGGTGGCTCAATTAGATTTTAGCTCAGGTCACGATTTCAGGGTCTTGAGATCGAGCCATGCATTGGGCTCTAAGACGGGCATGGAGCCTGCCTGGGATTCTCTCTCTCCCTCTCCTGACCCTTTTCCTGAACCCTCCTTGCATGAGCACAGGCTCTCTCTCTAAAAAACAAAACAAAACAAAAACAAAAAAACTGGGGCGCCTGGGTGGCTCAGTAAGTTAAAGCCTCTGCCTTTGGCTCAGGTCATGATCCCAGGATCTTGGGATTGAGTCCCGCATCGGGCTCTCGCTCAGCGGGGAGCCTGCTTCCCTTCCTCTACCTCTGCCTGCCTCTCTGCCTACTTGTCATCTCTTGTCTGTCAAATAAATAAATAAAATCTTAAAAAAAAAAAAACCAAAAAACCCTGAAGGCCAAAAATCCCAAAACCAAAACCAAAACTATGAATATTTATGTAAAGGTATTTGTATGAACATTGTTTCCAGTTTTCTTAGGTAAACACTAGAACTGGGACTGCTGGGTCACATTGTAAGTACATGCTTAGCTTTAAGAAAATGTCTAAGTATTCTCTAAAGAAGCTGTAGCATTTCACATTTCCAATGTATGAGAATTCTCATGCTCCTCATCCTTGTAAGTACAGGGTATGAACAACTAAAAAAATTTTTTTTGCTATTCTAAAAAGTACTTGATAGTATCTCACTGTGGTTTTGTTTTACACTGAGGACACTGAGCATCATTTTCTATGTTTATTTGCCATCTATAGATCTTCCTGGGTGCAATATTCAACTCTTTGGCACATTTTTTATTGCATTGTTTGCTTTCTTACTGTTGAGTTTTGATAGCTAAGTCCTGGTAAAGACTTTTTGATTTATCTTCAAGTTTACTGACTATTCACAGCTGTAACATGTCTACAAAGTCATTTTTCACTGTATTACTGTTTTTTTTTTCCTCTCTCCCCCCACTTCATCCCTCTTCCTTTTTCTGCCCGCCTGTTCGTCCGTCCTTCCTTCCTTCCTTCCTTCCTTCCTTCCATCTCTCTGGTGACATTTGCCATCTGATCTTGAATTCATAAGAATATTTTGGAGCCAATGACAGAGGTTTTTTTTTATTTTTTCAGATTTTATTCATTTATTTGACAGACGGAGATCACAAGTAGGCAGAGAAGCAGGCAGAGAGAAAGAAGGAAGCAGGCTCCCCACTGAGCAGAGAGCCTGACACGGGGCTCGATCCAGGAACCCGGGATCCTGACCGGAGCTGAAGGCAGAGGCTTTAACCCACTGAGCCACCCAGGCGCCCCAATGAGTTATTTTTAATTCCCTGTCAGGTAGTCCCAATATCAGTGTCATACCTGAGCATGGTTGTGTTAATTGCTTTGTCATTTGGCAATACGTTGTTCCTTGTTACCTTTTTATATATTTCATGATTTTTGTTGAAAAATGGATATTTTGTGTAGGATAGTGGAGACTGAAATAGAGAAGGTTTTATGCCTGGCAGTGAATATGCCTTTCCTTCCACACCTGGTGGTTTTAAAGCTATGAAGTTGAAGTTTGCTTAGCTTTTGTGTAATATATGGATGGGAGTGATGATCTTTTCTGGTCTTTACACCCTGAGAAAAAAACCCAGGAACCCCCCTATTAGAACATTTTAAGCATGGAAATTACACAATTTGGTTGATTTACATTTTGAAAATTATACTGACTTCTGAGTGTTGAATGGATTGGAGGAGGGCAAAAGTGGAAACAGGAACACCAATTACTTTAAGAGACTACTGCAGTAGTTAAGGTGACAAATAATCATGGTTTGGGTTCAGCAACATATTGTTTATAAAATGTCAGTCTATTTATCAAACTGACTAACAGAATTGCATAGGGTTATTAAATACAAGCCAGTTGAGGGATGTCTGACAAAAAACTCCCTCCATGATTCCATTTTTAGAAGAGTTGACCTATAGCCCTTATTCACAACAACAGTGACCTAGGAGTGAGCTGACCATTAGAAAATGCTCAACTGATAAGAATAAAACTATGCTACCTGCCCCAAATCAGATTGTATCCATCCCCCCTCTGCCTCCCTCCAGGGCTGCACATGCAAGTTCAGATGGTATCTACTGTCCAGAATTTGGCCCCGACCTGTCTGCACTCACCTGTCACTCTTCCTTTTGTTCACTATGTCCCAGCCGCACTAGTTTTCTTTCTAGGCTTGTGACACCACAGGCTGACTATCCCTTCAGAGTCCTTGCAGCCGCCAGCCCACTCACCCAGGCCGTTTATACCTTTGACAAAAGAGACTGAGATTTATAATCTATCCCGAAGAAAGTGGATACCAAATTTCCACGAAACATCTCATTAGCTGATAAAGCGATAATCTGGAAGCTGTTGTTCGTTGCTCTCTAGGCAACATTCTCTACTGAGCCATCCAGCCAGAGTTGACCATGAGCGTCGTGCTGATGAAAGTAAATAATCTGCAAAGTACTGATAAGCTCCATCAGGGACAGTGGCTTCGGGACCACTCTGGATCTTGTCCAACTGTGTTACTGAGCTGGGCTGTTTGGAAATACAAACTGCACAATATGAGGGGCTGTTACGGTGGCTTAATCAAGACGTAGACTGGTCTCGGGCAGCTGAGCTGGGAAAACCTGAAAATACGGGGACATAACTGTCCCTGTTGTCTACTATGATCTCAGTTTTCACAATCTCCTTCATCATTCTTCCTCACTTTGGTGTCAGAATCTGTTCTTATTCCTGACCCTCTGGATAAAATAAAGCTTTCCTAGAAGACGCATTATGGCAATAAATTTAAACATTTTTGTATTTGGTCAGAGCCAAGGCTGCATCTTCTTTTGACTGTTTCATCTGCCTCCCTACCTGTCTCCCCTACTTCTCACACAGGAGCACAACTGTTTAATATGAATGGTTCATGGTTGGAGTCAGTATGGATCACTAAGTAGCACAAGTTGAGCTGACAGACAAAATCCTAGTCACTCCATTCAATCGGAATTTCAAACAAACAACAAATACTTCTGTAGTAAAATCATGTTACAAATATTTTTATTTATTTATTTATTTATTTTTAAAAAGGACTTATTTATTTATTTGACAGAGAGAGCACAAGTAGGTAGAGCGGCCGACAGAGAGAGAGGGAGAAGCAGGCTCCCCACTGAGCAGAGAGCCCGATGCAGGACTCAATCCCAAGATCCTGGGATCATGACCTGAGCGGAAGGCAGCTGCTTAGCCAACTGAGCCACCCTGGAGCCCTTTTTTTGTTTTTGTTTTTAAAAAGATTTATTTATTTATTTGAGAGAGAGAGAGCGCACGCACGCAAGCACACGTGGGGGAAGGAGCAGAGGGAGAGGGAGAGAAACCCAAGCAGACTCCCCGCTGAGCACAGAGCCCTACCCAGGGCCTGATCCAAGGACCGTGAGATCATGTCCTGAGCCAAAACAGAGTTAGATGCTTAAATGACTCTGCCACCCAGGCGCCCCTATTCCAAATACTTAAATGTGCATACTTACAGTAAAAAAGCAAAGAATTCTCTTTGAAGGGAAATATTTTCAGGACAGTTATAAAAATCAGCCAAAATAAATTTTTTTCCCCCACAAACAAAAACACATTCATTGTTTATCTGAAACTCACATTTAACTGGGAGCCCTGTTTTTTAGTTTGCTAAATCTGGCAACATTAGCCACAGACACTGTCTAGCCTGGCTTCAAGAAACTTACCAAGAAAGAATTCTTTCAATTTAGCTTTCTGTTATTCCATTTGAAAAATCAGTGCATACGTTACATTGTGTAACCAAGAATCCAAATTGATTATGTCAGTTATAAAAATAAACTTATAATTCTGCTATGCCAGTCAATCAAATGTTTAGATTTCTCAGGTTCCCATTTAGATCTATCTGTGGCCATACATAATTTAATACAGACATAATCATACTGCGGAACTTGTCATATCCTATATTTTTCAATCAACATTGCATCATAAACATATCCCACTTTGCTAAGTAGTTTTCATGTTTTTAAACCTAATCATTGTTTTTATGATATTTATATTTAATGAAAAATCTATTGCTAGATATTCTGGCTCTTTATACAAATAATAGTATACAATGTTACATACTAAATACCAGTTTTGAATATTTTTATGCATGTGGTTTTGTTTTTACTTTTGGATAATAAATTCAGAATACCAACAAATAAATATTTAATCAAAGGTTATAACTATTTTAATAAGTCTTTCTAGATCATCTCCTAAAGTATTACACTTTCACTTCTGCCTGCATTATATAAGAGTTTCAGTTCACATATAAATTTTATGATCAGACTCACTGATATTATATATATTTTTGATAACTATAGCTTTAAGATGTTTCTGAATCAACTTTTGGGATTCAAATGCTTTTTTTTTAAAGATTTTATTTATTTATTTGACAGACAGAGATCACAAGTAGGCAGAGAGGCAGGCAGTGAGAGAGGAGGAAGCAGGTTCCCTGCTGAGCAGAGAGCACGACATGGGGCTCGATCCCAGGACCCTGGGATCATGACCTGAGCTGAAGGCAGAGGCTTTAACCCACTGAGCCACCCAGGCGCCCCTTTATTTTGATTTTTAAGTGTTAAACACTTTTATATTATTTCTTTAAATAATCTACTCTCAAAGTTACAAAAGTTATATTTTTAAAGACTAGATAAGCTTTAAATATATCTTTAAGGATTTAGAATTTTAATTTTCATGTTTAACCATTCAACTGTTTTGGAGTTTATTTTACTATGAATTCCTATCTCAATACCATTTTTCAAATACAAACATATTTCTGTAATGTTTAGAAAAATAATATTTTAAAAGTAAGAAGATTTTGTTTTTTGAAGAGGTTTTACTTTTGACATAAAGGTGATGTGGTTTGAATAAATGATAGTAATTTGGAAATGGCAGTTTATTGTACATGTTGACAGATTTATTAGGAGGAGGTGGATAAAAACAAAAAATCTAAGAGAAACTTGTTTGTAGTCCTATTACAAAAAAAAAAAAAATCCATGTATAAAAATTACACCTGTGGTCCTCAGAAACCTTTTCAGAAACAACGCATTCTACATTGAGATTTAAAAACAGTTTCATAGGGACGTCTGCATGGCTTAGCCCGTTAACTGCCTTTGGCTCAGGTCATGATCCCAGGGTCCTGGGATCAAGTCCCGCATCAGGCTCCCTGCTGGAGCCTGCTTCTTCTTCCCTCTGCCTGCTGCTCCCCCTGCTTGTGCTCTTTCTCTATGACAAATAAATAAATAAAATCTTAAAAAAAAAATAGTTTCATCATTATATTTAAATGTGCTTCCTTAAATGTCAGCAAGAATTAGTTAGCCTAAATTAAAGTCACTGCTGAAGAAGTTAATAATTTTTAGAGCATTTAAGGGTAAAAAGAAAGGAATGAATTACAATGGAAACTAGAGAAAGTACAGTTGTTGAGTATGAATCTTTCTTAAGCATCATCGTACATATATAGTTTCCTTCTTTCCTTCCTCCCTCCCTTCCTTTTGCCCTCCCTATTTAATATTTATTGACAGCCAACTACGTGCCCGTGTTTGAGGGTATGTAAATGATGGATACAGCCTTTACGCTCAGAGATCTCATAGCCCAGTTAGGGAAAGGCAAGTGAATGGAAAATTACAATATGGTAAAGTAAAAATGAACGCCGGGCAATGACTAGAGAACAGGATGAGCTACGGAGGCTTCTGGAGATTACGCCTAATGCAGCTTTGAAGACCATGTAGAAACTACACAGGAAAGGACAGCAAATCAGATCCCTGTTATTCCATCTTGCCCCAAAACCAAGAATCACTTTTATGATCAGAAAATTGAATTAAAATCACCTTTCTTATTTTTCCTGTGTTTTTACTCACTGCTTAGCTCTATTGTTTTCATATACTTTGTCTTCCAGTGAAAAGACAGGACTGAGCGATCTGAGAGTAGGGGACAGAGACCTTTCTCATCAAAAACAAATGTGTTCATGTTCTAATTTATTTATCTTTTTTTGTTGTTTGGTTCATTTTGTTGTTGAGTCAGTGGGTCCTTGAGCTTTACTAACTATTTTATGTAGATCAAGATACAGTTTCTCTGTTGGCAAAACGATAGGTGATATTGGGGGGGGGGCGGATTCTACTTCTGATGGCCCGCTAAGCTTCCTTTCACCTCACAGTATCACCTACTTTGTAGGCTCTGGCATGATTACAGAAGCCCCCGAGGAAAATGCCTTCAACACAGAAAAACAGAATATCTGAGCAGCTAGAGTTAAGGGACTCTGCTATTCTATCCATTACTGAGACAAAAAGGGAATGCAATCCTTGTTGAAGAAAGAGAACTGAGAGTTATAGGCTGGAAAAAAGTCTTGAGGGAGGAAAAATCTTTAAACTAAAAATAATTCGATTTTAAATCCCATGTTGAACAAGTGAACAGACGTGGAAAAGGCAGGAGCCTTGAACAGGGAGGTTATGTGAATGAATACTTTATGAGCCTTACTGATCAAAAAGGTAAATCCTCATTTCAACCTACTGGCAGAATTGAGAATACAGAAATTCAAAAAAGAAATCTTTTCAAGATATTTGGACTTGAGTAAAATATAAAACAGTTTTTCCATTACCATTCTCTGTTAGGGCAAATCGATTCACTTGAACATAGCCTCTGATTCCTTGAAGTTTTGATGTCCATTTATTGGACAAGTGGTCCTCATCTTCGAAGCCAAAAGAAACAAATAGCAATCGATCTTCTTTCGTTAGAAATTCTTAAGTTGCGGAAGAGGCATACATGATGCTACATTATTTCTTCTTTTTGAAACAATGATGCATTTTAGAAGTTAATTATTATTTCCTTCATCGAGAAAAATTATATTTAAGTCCGTAAGAAAATTTGTTAGGTTATATAAAGTCCAATGTAATATCCTGGGGACTTTATAGACATCTCACCTTATTTACATTTTATTTAAAATTGTACTGCATTTAAAGTAACTTTTAATTTTTTCTAGGGACAATTTAAGTAGATGGCCAATGATAATTTTCCCCCAAATCTCCATTAGCATAAAGTATATCTATTTTAATTTCTATACATAAAATGAATCTCTACTAATTTTGATACACAAAATAGTTTTTTTACATTTTTGATTATCTATTATTGCCTGAGTTCATTTTTTAATCATGCAGTTACTGAATGATTTACTGCAGTTACATTTCCTATTGCAAATTCTCTATCATGAGTGGATTCTCTAGGTAGCTGTAATTTGGTCATAGGTTTATGCCTTAAAGATAGAAATACTGATGTTCCATTTGCTTAGCTGGTCTAATAATAAGGGATTTAGCAGTTCTACTGTCTCCTTTTTAAGTAAAAACTTCACTGAGAGATGACTCACATACTATAAAATTCATCCTTTTTAAAAAGTGTATCATTCGGTTTTCTTAAGTACATTGGCAAAGTTATGAGCTCAAGAACATTATCACCCCCAAAACAAAATCCATACCCGCTGGCAGTTGATTCCTACTTCCCACTTCCTTCAAGCTCTAATTATCGAGCTCTACGGATTTGCCTACCCTGGAAATTTCACATAACAGGTGGCCCTTTGTCTGGCTTCTTTCACCTAGCACAATGTTTTTTTCAAGGTTCACCCATGTCATACCATTTGTCAGAAATTCATTCCTCTTTATGGCCAAATAGTGGTCAAATATCTCATTACATGGAATTTACAAGGTATTAAGGGGAGGATTTAAAGTTAACTATAATGTCATTTCTAAGATGAGAAATACTATGTTTATATACCACATGCTTCCTCCTCAGAGTTGAAGGGGAAAATGGTGGCTTGAAGTTTCCAGAGTCAGAAGAGATGAGGTACAGAGCACAGTAGGGGGGATATCTTTGGACTGATGGAAAAATATTTCATCCTGTAAGAGGCAAAGAAGAAGATGTGCATGGGAGGGAAACAGAAGGGCAGGAAATGGAGTTGGTTTAGCATAATGGTTTCTATTTCTCTGTGAAACAGGACTCAAGTTTCATGCTTCTCTGAGGATGCAAAAAGAACTGAGTAAATGACTTTGAAATTATCATTACAGGGAAAGTTGGAGGTGCCAGATGGGTTATAATCCATACACTGAGAATTGAACTAATCTGCCCAGTTTTGAGTTTTTACTCAGCAAAGCCCAGCACCCAAGTACTAGGGGCAAAGAAGGAATACGTTGTTTCTGTTTTTGTTGTCTGTCATTATTAGAAATAGTTTGTGTGAGGACTTCGTCCCAGGGATGTGAGATCATTGGCAAACAAAAACCCCATGAAGTTTCTTGGAATCTGGGCCAAAAGAGAAAGAACAGAAAACATTGGGAAGATGCTCTGGGGAAAAAAAATGGAAGGAATTACTGAGCTGGAGATGTCAAGGACTCCAAGAGAACATGCAGTGGAGAAAGGGAATTCAAGCTCTGAAAGGACTAGAAGTTTGAACATGGGGTTGGCTATAGGATTAAAGGTTTCAGAGCAGTTTTGAGTGAATGCAAGGTCAACTGTGAAACCAAAGGAATGGCAAAGAATGCCTGACTGAAGTAGAGTGTAAAGTGAATTCAGTTCAGTTGAGAAAATTAAGGATGGTAGGTATTAGGTTGAATCATCCTATGATTCAATTTTGGCAATGTGGACAGGACAATGCAGCTGTGAGTCATCTTCTATAGGCACAGGTCGTGCCTTCCTTACTCTCACAAAGAACCCTGCACTGGTCATCAGGAAATCCAGTTCCACCACTAGCTATTATGTCACTCTGTGGACTTAACTTCAATTCCATAAACATCACATACTTGTATTTTTTTTTTTAAGATTTTTTTCATTTATTTGACAGAGAGAGATCACAAGTAGGCAGAGAGGCAGGCAGAGAGAGAGAGAGAGGGAAGCAGGCTCCCTGCTGATCAGGGAGCCTGATGTGGGGCTCGATCCCAGGACCCTGAGACCATGACCTGAGCTGAAGGCAGAGGCTTAACCCACTGAGTCACCCAGGTGCCCCACATACGTGTCTTTTATTTTAATTAATTAATTAATTAATTAATTAATTTTAAGATTTTATTTATTTATTTGACAGACAGAGATCACGAGTAGGCAGAGAGGCAGGCAGGGTTGGGGGGGAGCAGGCCTCCTGCTGAGCAGAGAGCCCGATGCGGGGCTCGATTCCAGGACCCTGAGATCATGACCTGAGCTGAAGGCAGAGGCTTTAACCCACTGAGCCACCCATGTGCCCCCATACTTGTCTTTTAAATGAGGAAACTGAACCATCTGACCCGTAGTGTCAACAAGTTCTAAATGTTTAAATTCTTTGTGCCTAAACCTTTTTTCAATCTCAGTAATCTTTTCATTGCTGTAATTTTTCTATACTTCAATAATGAGTCCTCCTAGAATCCTTGGTTTGATTTATGCCTCCTAAGCCTCATTATATTTACCTTTTAAGTACTTCATAGCATCATAGTGGGCAATTTACGTAGTGGGCAATTTGCTTAGAAGCATTATGCTAAGAAGAGGGAAAAACACCCACATTTGATTGTCTATTTCTTATAAGGCAATTACATACACTAGCTTATTTCAGTATCTAAATGTTCCTATGGAAATTATTATCATCTTTATTTTGTGGGTGAGGAAATTGAGGTATAGAAGTTAAATGACTTAGCCCACAACATATAAACAGAAAGAGGCATAGTCCTTATTCAAACCCCAGTGTTCTTGAATCCAAGGCTCATTTTTTAAAAATCACTTTGTTATACTATCTCAATACATGGCCAAAGATACTTTCATGTGGACACTAAAAGTATACTATCTTGCTCCACCTCCCACAAGGAGTCCATGTAAGGTTATGATCTGGACTCAAGTTTCATAAGGCTCTGATAAGACCATCCATTTGCACCTGGATGAATGTTTCATTCAAAAGGGCTAAATAAAAAAGAATTTGTTTAATAAACAATACCAGGCACTTACTATGTGGCACATTCCAAGCCTTATGTGGTGAAAAATTAATGATGAGATACATACTAACTCTCAAATGATTTCTATTCTATTTAGGTTAAGTTAGGGAAGTTAAGTTCAAGAAGATATTATGGATTATAGCAAACAATTTTGGGATGTCTTTCCTGCTTAAAATGTTGCCCACTTTTCTGAAAAATTTCCTTTATCAACAGGGTTTGGACCCTGACGCTTAGGCTGTTACTTTGCTGTTTAGCTACTAGGGTTGATCCTAGGGTCCACCTGATTCTAGCTGGGCCAGGCATCCTCTTCCGGGATGGCAGTGAGCTCTGAATGGTTGTGAATCTCTGCATGAGGCTGGACTGTAAAATTAACCGTAGAACTGTGTAGCAGTCACAATACAGTATGTAGACTGAAGAAAAAAAAAAAAAAGATAAGACTGGCCAGTAGTGTTAGAAAACAGTAAAAAAGAAATAGGAAAAAAAAAAAAAAAAGCCAAGATGAGAAAGAGACTCCATCTTTCTTTTCAGTTCAAGTTCTATTTTTGAGGATGGCTACATTCATGTCTTTTCTATTTTTATAATTACTCTTTACATTTTTCTGGAGCTGCTTTTGGACACCACAACCCAAAACCTCAGATAATACATACTATGATTAAAAACCTGGCTTGGATACAGAAGGCTGTGAAGGCTGGGAGATGGACAAGTTTCCTTGATGCTAGCTGAGTTCTGAGCAATGGCTGATGGACAGACTGGGAAGTTGGGTAGAGAGTTCTAAAGACAACTGGATGGAAAAGCAAAGACCCAGAGTTTGATGTAATGATTTAGTGACTGCACTCTTCTGTCTGCTAATCCTTAACATCCTCAACCTGAATTATTATGTTCCTGGCTATGGAGACAGGACATTGAAAAAATGGCTTTAAAAGAAAAAAAAAAAAAGCTTCAGTCATTCATTACACTGGAAGTGCTAGCCTGAACCTGAATGATAGGTTCTGGTAAGGCACAAAATCCAGGAAATAAACCAAATGACCACAGTGAGTTGAAAGGTGAGTGCATTTTGTATCTACAGGAGGGGGAAACAACCCCACACAGGTGTTTTCCGTTCATGTGCTCTGGTTGAGCACATCGAGCTTTGACCTATGTTTTCCCCTTTAGTTCCTGTGAAAACCATGCATTTTAAAATGAAATAATTTCCAATTTACCCCACCATTGTCCTTATAGTTGAAGCTTGAAATACTTCAACGGAGGCCATTTGCCTTAAAGAGCAAGCAGGGTGACTTTAGTGAAACAGATCCTCTGCTGTATCCCTGCCCGACTTCCCACCTCTTATTATCTGTTGAGCTGTTGTTCCCAGATGAGAAGGAATCATGACAACCCTTCAACAGTGAACAATAATCTAGATCCTAGAATGTCCAAGACATTGTCCTTCCAGTGATTCCCAGACTGTCCTTAGTCAGTATGTGACTCAGTTACTAAATGGAAGAATATAATTGATCTTTCTGGAACCCATAAGATTTGTTTTTTAAGAGCCAGAGTTGAGATAATATAGAAACAGCCAGAGAAGAATGGCAAGATTCTGGTTTCTAACCTGTTTTACTGTATTTCACAGAGTATTGTTGGGTCAAGACAAGGTTTACTTTCACTTCTCTCTTGCCCCATATTCAGTCCTGAAGTGAGGAGCACCTTGGAAGAACTAGGCAGCATTTTTTAGTAGAGTAAATGTAGTCGATTTACGTTATAAAAGGCTGTCGATAACAATTTAAGGTCTTATAGGTGTTCTATTCTTTTTTTTTTAAGGATTTTATTTATTTATTTGACAGACATCACAAGTACGCAGAGAGGCAGGTAGAGAGAGGGAGGAAGCAGGCTCCCTGCTGAGCAGAGAGCCCGATGTGGGGCTCGATTCCAGGACCCTGGGATCACGACCCAAGCTAAAGGCAGAGGTTTTAATCCACTGAGCCACCCAGGTGCCCCTAGATGTTCTACTCTTACGAGTCAGAATATCTCATTCTTTCCAGTGATTCATTGAATGGATTAAGCAGCAGAACCCCTTATATAATTCCTTCAAATATAGCCTTGAGTTCTGGGGGTGAAGGGGAAATAGCAGAAAAGACACAAGGAACATGAAAGAAGGAAGGGAGAGAAATGATTAGAGTGAGGTAAACAACAGGTAGGCGTCAGAGGGGCATCTGCATGGGTTAAGGAAGATACCTGCACATTCTCATTACTCTGCTCTCATGATTATCTAACAGCAAAGGTGTTTGTTCTTCTGGTAATGAGCTGCACTGCAGGTCCTTCCAGACACGAGCAATAGAAAAGAGAAGGGACCTCTCTTCTTCCGTTATACAATCTCCTCCCTGTCTATGTCTTTAACCTTGTGTTTAACCCTGGCCTGTAGGAACTCGGTCATAGTTTGACCGAGCTGAAGGTAACCAAACCGGTAGTACCAACTAACGTAAGTTTAATTTAAAATGAATTTGCTATTAAGAGTGCCCATGAGAGTGGGCACCTGGGTGGTTCAGTTGGTTAAGCGACTGCCTTCAGCTCAGGTCATGATCCCAGAGTCTTGGGATCGAGTCCCGCATCAGGCTCCCAGCTCTAACCTTCTCCCCTCTCATGCTCTCTCTCACTCTCTCTCTCTTAAATAAATAAATCAAATCTTAAAAAAAAAAAAAAAGTGGCCATGAGAGTATCTCGGTTTCATTGCCATTTTAAAACTAGGCAGTTGCAACCTGTAAAATGTTTACCGATGTGACAGTAATTTATTTTAATTTGCATTTCTTTAGTGTCATGAGTTTTAACATCTTTTCAAATGTTTACAGGCCATTTCTGTTTTTCTTTGCGTTTGCCTTTTCTATTTACCTTTTCATTCTTTACAAGATCGTCCACTGCATTTTTTTCTTATTGGTTTTTAAGAGTTTTTTTTGTGTTAAGAAATGTATTTTTATCTGTTATTTTTGTTATAAATACTTTTTTGTTTCTCTAGAGTTGCTTTGTCTTCTGACTTACTAAGAATATACACCTTAGAATAAATCTAGTAAGATTAATATAAGAAGACAGTAAGCTGGCTGAATAAAAAATGTTACAAAGTTCATTAGGTTTTATCTGTACTGGAAATAATTTGTTTGCATTGAAGATGAAAAAAAATTGAACAATAACAAAACTAAAATACCTTGGAATAAACTAAGAAAGACTGCTTAGTATCTCTATACAAAAATCTATACACTATATTAAGAAATATAAAAAGATCTGAACAATGTCAATTCATATCATATTCCAGGATGTAAAAAATTAATTTTCTATCCCCAAATATATGCATTTAACAACATGCCACTTCACATGGTTTTTATTTTTGAGACAGAATACCAAATCTAAAATTCAAATGGACAAATAAATATTGGAGAACAGCTCCAAAAGTTATGAAATAAACAGTGAAATAATTTTTGGCTTGTCAGATACTAAAACTATCTATGGAATCAGGATAATAAAGATATATGATAATAGCAAGGGAATAGCTAAATAGATCAATTGGAAAAACAATGCCCAGAAATATATCTAGTATAGAGGACATGTAATATGTGACAAATGTGTTACTTTAATTCAGTTATTGAAGAGTGACTTATTTCATAAAGTGGTGCTGGCAAAGATGGCCATCCGTGCAGAGTTATACAAGCATAGATTCCCACTTCACATTATGGAGAAAATGAAATGTAGCATGGATAATAACATTAAAACAAAACAGAAAGTCCAGAAGAAAACACAGAAAGATACTTAGAACTCGTGGAGTGAAGGATACTGTTTAATGCAAGAAAGCAACCCTTAAAACTTAAACAAGAGGTAAATTTGACTAGAGAATGATTAAAATTTGTGTAAATCCAAAGAAAGCATAAGCTAAAAGCAACACTGTAGGTAAACGTTTACAGTATTTATGTCAGATTAAGGTTAATATGCAGAACTTTTTACAAAAGATTTATAAGAGGGAGAGAATCCTTAAGCAGATTCCCTGCTGAGCACAGAGCTCGACCCAGGGCTCCATCTCAGGACCCCGGGATCATGATCTGAGAGGAAATCAAGAGTCAGACGCTCAAATGACTGAGTCAACCAGGTGCCCCGATATGCAGAATTTGTAAGGAATTCCTATGTACTGATAAGAAAAAGTATGTAACTTTGGCAAAGTATATAACTAGGCAACTAACCAAGAGGAAATCCAAAGGCCAGTAAATTAGTGAGAAGATGTTTATCCTCCATTTTAGCAGGAAAATATAAATTAAAAAAATACAGATTCCACTTTTTGCCCATTAGATTGTCAAAAAATAGTGATAAACATTAATGCTGTCCAAAAAGTGGACAATAGGCACTCCTTTGTCACTGGTAGTTGGAGGTTGTCAGGCAGTAACAGCCAAAATTAGTAATTTAAAAATATATGTTTCCTTTGATACACCAATCCCATTTTTGGTAGTCATTTCTTATAGAAATAAAGACACTAATTGTAAATGCTAATTAGTAGATCGTTTCAGTTTTATTCTGTAAAAGGATATAAGACTATTACCCTATAATAAAATTTACTGAATTATTTTCATGTTGACAAAAGCCCAGAAACATTAATATTTACTCAAATGGAAATGGCAAAGAAATTGCTCAGCAGGTTTGAAAACCAACTGCAATAAACCAGGGGTTTTTTAGTTTTGCTTTTTTTTTTCCTTGTTTTTTAGAGCAGATGACCATTCTAACTGATCAATGTCCAGAAAAAAACAAAACATTTTTTTCCAGGTTTCTTGAGATACAATTGACATATACCAATTGTTAGGTATTTTGAATGTCATTGGTAATCCTATGGGATGTCACTTAGTTATCACAAAATGAGTCTGATCTCTATTTACTGACCTGAAGGGATGCATACAACATGTTTCTGAATGGGAAACATAACAGAGAAATGAGTATCTTATGATCTGATTATGGTTAAAACAGAAGATGAAAAGAAAACCAGATATAGTTAGAGATGGTACCCAGGAAAAGACAGAGTGAGGAAAGGAAAAATGCCTTAGCCAAATGGAAAAAAAGGCACAATGTTAAGAAAGGGAAATTCTACCTATGGTCTTACTTCCTACGTGCATATGGGCAAGAGTAGAAGGTACAAAATGAGTACAAGGAGAAGGAACACTAGCTCGGTTCAAGCTCTGAGCTCTCTTGGACACTGAAAGCGCCAGCTTAACTTGATTTTACCCAACATTCCTCAAACAGTATAGCTTTTCAGTATAGCTTTCATTTCAGTATAGCTTTTTTTTTTTAATCAACAAACACCTAATATCCAATGGAAGAGTATGCTGTGAAACGCTGCTCTGAAGAGTAGTGATTATGGGACGTCACTTCCCTCTATGCCAGATGCCAAGGAGAAATCCCCTAACAGGCATTGGTTAATATTTCTTAGCTTAGAGCCTTGCATTTACCTTTTGGCCTCACAGTGACTCCCAACCCTAAAACAGGCCATATGATTGTTGTTTCCAACAACGGCCGTGTAGACCAGGGGTAACGAGCCCAGCCTGAGTAACAGAACCTCCTCAGAGTTTCAGTTTCTTCCTCTGTACCACAGGAGTGATAATCCCTTGGTTTTGTTGTAAGGACTCAATAGTGCAACACATGTAATTCCCCCAACACAAACAAAGAGATCAGTAAGTAACAGTGATTACTACTGAGACCCGTGTTTCCTCTTTCTCCCTGGTTGTATTTCCAACAACTTCTTGGATAAGGATTCAGGGGAAGCTACCGTCAGTACTCCCCGACCTAGGTCCTCCACGACACAGGTTTTACTGGCCAGACATTACGTGAAAGGGAGTACACTGAAGAGTGGGGTTGGAAACCTCACTGTGATGGCATCATGAACAGTATTTATTTTATTGATCACTTTGTGGCAGAGACTGCCATTTGCTCCCAACACCTGTTATCCCCTTCTCCTTAGTAAAAATAATTCCAGTTTTCTTCTGGATGGCAATGTACCCAGCTAAATGACCACACTGCCCTACTTCTCTTGCAGCATGCGAGCCTTGTAACTATGTGGAACAGTGGGACTTCCTTGAGGCCGCCTAAAGAGAGAACTGGCTTATCTGGAGAAACATCTATTTGCTTTCCCTTCCTTACCTGGTAACAGAAATGCTTAGCAAACACTGGAACTCCAACAGTATTACATGATAAAATAGTCTTTGAAATAAAAGCCACCTGCTGGAATGCTAGAACATGTTCATAAACCCTGCCCCCTTTATTACAATGGAGCTGCCCTACCAGTTCTGTTATGCCTGTCTCTGGGTGTCTTCTACACAAACTAAAAATGATCTGTACTATCTAGACTGTTCTTATCTGGGGTTCTTGTTACATGCAGCCATACCCAATGTAATGGATAGATTCCCACTTCCTGATGTCCTGAAGAACAGAGGCTTGTCAGGAATGAGGAGGAGGTTTAAAAATGGTATTTAAATTTGTTAAATATTTTCTGAGAAGAGTTACATAAAATTAAAAATTACAATATCAACCACAATAATTCGTGGCACAAATATGCCAGAGCAGGGCCTAGATCAATTTTGTCATAAAATATTCTAGGAAATGTACAATTCAGATGAAGGCTTTCAAGCCTCTGCAAAGGTAACATGGCATAGATTAGTGAACAGGCAACCATCTAGGCTTCAAGGGCTGATGCCCGAATGTTTCCTGAAGCTCCGACTCAGGGCTCAGAAGGGGAAGTGAAAATGACCCAAGAAAAGTAAGTGAAAAGGGTACAAGTAAGAAAGTGAAGGCTTGTGGGGTGCATCAGCTTAAACCTAGGATCACACGGATTTACTTCTAACAGCACCCAGGACAGCAACAAGGAACACACGGAAGTGTGGATCCTAGAAAGCAATAAAGGTAACCTTTATTAAGCTAATTTGTTACCATTACCCATCAGAACCTCTGATGGGCTAAGAACACAGATCCCCGGGTTCCAAGCCAGATCTATTTAATCAGAATCTCTGAGAATAGAGTGTATGAATTTTAAAGTTTTCCAGAAGACTGTGCTGTACAATCAGGCAGAGAATCACTTAGTTTGTCCCTGATACTTTAATTCTCTTGTTTAAATCTACAAAAACCACATGAGGCTGATTCGTTTTCTCCATTTGGGACTAATAATTCACTTGCCCGAAAGTCTCAACTTCTATTGAGTTATATTTTAACAATTTTTCACAAAGTCTCTTTGGTAATCTACTGATGCATATGTACTTGGATCACCGTGGAGAAAAAGCCATGAGTGGTGAAGCTATGCGTCTGAGGGCCTGGAATGACTGTCACCCTTCAGTGTGAACCCAAATACAAGAACCCGCTGTTCCCAAATGTGGGTCATTTCATTTGAAAAGTCAAACATGAGATCAAAGATAAACGCAGAGTTGGTATCTTTTTAAATCAACACTGACCAGGAAGCAATCCTTAGGGCATTATGGACTGAGGGGGAAAAATCTATTGAGATTAGAGTTCTACAAAGAGAAATTCATATACACAGAATTCTCCTGTGTAACACACACCATAAGCGTGGATAGCAGGAGGGTGTCAAACTATACACTGATATAAATAAGAAACAAAACACATTCACGTAAACATATGTTTATGTAGCAAAACAAACTAGAAACCACTCAAATGCCAAAGATGTAACACATTTTTAAAAATGAAAGTTCTTTTCATTATATAATTCCTTATCTTCTTTTATTTCTGGACATAGGCATTTCTATTTACTTCCAGAGTTTTAGAGAAAGTAGCCTCTGGTATTTTAATTGACTACAGGTTTTTTCTTTGGTCATGACTCTTGAATTATTACTTGTCATTCATAAGGCCAGTTTCTTCACTCGTTCTCTTTATTTCACGCACTGTTCTTTGAGTCAGAGTCTTCAAAGAAAACTTCACACAAATCAAAATGTATTTTCTAATTTCCAACATACAACATGATTTTACATCCAATGTTAGATGGGATTATTTTAGATAGATTTCAGAGGGGCTGAATGGTATCTGGTTAATAGCAGAAGTCACTGAAAGTTTTACTGCCATGAAAATCAATGGGGAGAGTCTTGTGTTTTTCCAACTTTATTGAGATATAACTGACATATACCATTGTGCAAGTTTAAAATGTATGACATGCCAACTTGATAGATGTACATATTGTAAAATGACTGCCACTAAAAAATTAGTTAACACATTTACCATCTCACAAATTATCTTCTTTTGGTTGTGAGAATATTTAAAATCTACTTTCTTAATAACTTTCAAGTATATAAAACAGTGTTGGTAACTATAGTCAACATTCTTTATATTAGATCCCCAGAACTTAGTCATCTTAGGACTGGAAGTTTATAACCTCTGACCAACACCCCATGTCCCCTGACCCCCAGTCTGTGGCAAACACCAGTCTACTCTCTGTTTCTATGAGTTTGGCTTTTTAAGATTCTGAATGTAAAGGAGATCATTATGTTTGTCTTTTCTTTGTCTGACTTACTTCGTTTAGCATAATGCCCTCAAGATTCATCTATATTGTTGCAAATGGCAAGATTTCCTTCCTTTTTTGGGCTGAATGATATGGCTGATAAACATCTATATCTATGTGGATATATAAAATCACATTGTCTTCATTTCTTTATCTATTCATTGTTGATGTACATTTCGTTTCCATGTCTTGGCTATTATGAATAATATGGCAACGAGCAGGCTACAGACATCTCTGAGTCCATGATTTCATTTTCTTTGATATACACCCAAAAGTGGGATTCTCGCATCCTACAGCAGTTCCATTTTTAACTTTTTGAAGAACTCAGTACTAGTTTTCTCAGGGGTTACACCGATTTGCCTTCCCACCGACACTGCACGAGAGTTCCATATCCTCCCCGGGGCTTGTTTTCCTTGCCTTTTGGTAACAGCCATTCTAACAGGTGTGAGGTGTTATCTCATTAGGGTTGTAATTGACATCGTTCTGATGTTCAGTGACGTTGAGCTCCTTTTCATGTAGCTGTTGGCCATTTATATGTCTTCTCTGGAAAAATGTCCATTCAGGTCCTTTGCTTATTTTTTAATGATTTGTTTTTCTGCTATTGAGTTGATGAGTTTTTCCATATTGGGGATATTAGCCCTTGTCAGATATATGGTTTGTAAATATTTTCTCCATTCTGTAGGTGGCCTTTTTGTTTTGTTTGTATCGCTGTACGGTAGCCTTTTAGTTTGATGTGGTCCCACCTGGTGATTTTTTTTTTCCTTTTGTTGCTTCTGCTTTCATTTTCATATTAAAAAAAATCATTGTCAAGACGAAAGTTGAGGAGCTTTACCCTATGTTTTCTTCTAGAGCTTTATAGTGTCAGGTCTTACATTTAAGTATTTGACCTACTGCAAGTTAATTTTTCTGACCGATGTTAAGATAGGGGTTCAATTTCATTCTTTTGCATGTAGATACCCTGTTTTCCCAACACCATTTACTGGAGGGACTACCCTTTCCCCATTGATTATTCTTGGCTTCCTAGTCAAATTTTAGTTGACTGTATATGTGTGGGTTTATTTCTAGGCTCGCAATTCTGTTCCACTGGTCTATGTTTGCCAATATCTCTTTTCACCTGTATCTGTTTTTACGCCAATACCATACTATTTTGGTTATAATAGTTTTGTAATATAACTTGAAATCAGAAAGTGGGATACCTCCAGCTTTGTTCTTTCACAAGACTGCTTTGGCTATTCAGAGACTTTGTGGTTAATATACAATTTTTAGGAATGTCTTTCTATTTCTTTGAAATACGTCATTGAAATTTTGATAGAGATTCCATTGACCCGTAAATAGTTTTGGGTAGTATGGACGTTTAAAAATTTTACTTCTGGGGGCGCCTGGGTGGCTCAGTGGGTTAAAGCCTCTGCCTTCGGCTCAGGTCATGATCCCGGGGTCCTGGGATCGAGCCCCGCATCGGGCTCTCTGCTTGGCAGGGAGCCTGCTTCCTCCTCTCTCTCTCTCTGCCTCTCTGCCTACTTGTGATCTCTGTCTGTCAAGTAAATAAAATCTTAAAAAAAAAAAAACAAAATTTTACTTCTGATCTGTAGATGTGGAGTATCTTTCCTCTTATCTGTGTCTTCTTTGATTTCTTTCATCAGTGTCTTATGTTTTCAGTGTACAGGTCTTTACCTCCTTGGTTAAATTTATTCCCAAGTATTTTATTCCTTATGATGTTATTATAAGTGGGACCATTTTTTCTATTTCTTTTTCACATAGTTTACTGTGAGTATATAAAAATGCAACTTATTTTTGCATATTGATTTTGTATTCTTCAACTTTATTGAATCTATTAGCTTCAACAGTTTTTTTGCAGAGTCTTTAGGATTTTCTACATATTAGATCACATCACCTGCAAACAGAATTTTCCTTCTTCCTTTCTAATTTGGATGGCTTTTATTTCTTTTTCTTACCTAATTACTCTGGCTAGGGCTTCCAGCGCTATGCTATGGTACATGATAATGGTAAGAGTGGGGATCCTTGTCTTGTTCCTGATCTTAGAGGAAAAGCTTTCAATTTTTTACTGTTGAGTGTGATATCAGCTGTAGGTCCATATGTGGACTTCACTATATTAAGACACATTCCCTCTATATCCACTTTGTTGAGAGCTTTTATCACAAATGGATGTTGACTTTTGTCAAATGCTTTTTCTACATGTATTGAGGTGAACATAGAGTTGGATATTTAAACGACTAAGCCACCCAGGTGCCCCGACCCACTTTTAGATTTCTAAAAAGTTAAGCAATCACTTAGCACATATTAGGACCTCAACTTACATATGTTTAATAAATGGATGAACGATTTCATTATTCTCACATATCTGATAAACTCTATTGAGCATATTTAACTGAATGCTTAGTGAGATAGAGACAGAGACTGATCTACTGAGAGATACAGAGAGGGAAAGAAATTATACTCTATGATACACTTACTTGAATATGAAGAGCTTATAAATAACAACAATCTATTCATGGTACAATTAATTATAAGAATATTTTTTGGTTATACATGCATGCAAATCCTCTTGAAAAATGGGAAGTACTTGAATAATTTAGCAAATACATATGTGATTTGCCTGTGTATGTCTATACTGAAAGTAGAAGTGAGTAGGAGAGTACCAGGTTAATCTCAAGAACAAAGAACAAAAGCAAACACAAGAATATGCACTTTGCATTGGCAGAGTTTATGCTCACCTAAATGATATAACTTTAAGGCCTTGGTAATACTCCCCTCATAGAAATATCCCTCCAAGAGCTTATCACTGATGCCTGACATTCTACTGTTGTCAGATAACCCCTTTAGGTTACTAAAATTACTTTTGAAGTGTGTATACTCTTGAGAAATTATTTTAATAACTGTAAGACATTTCAAATGAGAGACATAAGGAGGACAGCTATGGAGAATACAGGAGAGAAGAAAAGTCATTTGTGTCTGAGAAAGAGGAATCAATGGCAGTACTATCTGCCACCAGACTCCATATGTCAGACGGAACCACGGGTCTGTGTGTTACCTCAGTAATGAGACTCTTGGTGCTCACCTCTAGTACTAACTGTTCACCAATTACAAAAGAAAAGCACGTGCTGATCTCCCACCAATCCCAAGCTCCACTTCCAACCTCTCCCAAACTGTACATGCCTTTCCATAGTCTTCAGGATACCTCTACTGGGATGAGGTACAGATAGGTCAAGCTCAAACTTCCTTCTACAAACTTGCCATTTCAAATGTCTATTACATATATTTCAATGCTTTTTACATAATTTTTGCCTAATAAATATTTACTGATTGAATGAATATAGAACTTTTGTTTAAATTAACCTGCTTGTACCAGAGTTTATTACTGGATGACATGTAAGCCTGCTAAGCCATCGACTGCCAAATCCAGGACAATTTTAACAATCATCTAATTCAGCCCCCTCTTTTCATTTGTGAAGAAACTGTGCCCTTGGAGGCAAGAAAATTTCATCAGGTGGCAGAGATGGGACTAGAACTTGGATCTTTTGTCTCTAAATCACAAGTACTTTTAAGTCTTAATTCTACATAGTCATTTGGATCATTCATTGCTAATTAGTTTCTGGTTTACTCTTTCCTTCATACCCCAAAGCATTATTCAGCTTCACAGCTAATTTATATCAATATCAACTTATTAATCCCTTTGCTGATTTTAGATTCAATTTACATCACGAAGTCCTATTTTTTACATTATTTCTGTTTTCAGAAAAAGCACAACTGAAATTATTCAAAATGTCCCTTAGTTAACATGATACAATTTTTGAATCTCCCCAGATAATATGCTCCATTTAAATAGCGCTGATTTCATGTTCATGCACAGCAGTCCTTGTCATTTTGCAAAATATCCTGTGCAGTGGGAATCACTTTTTAAAAAGGTCAAAAATCTTTAGGGTTTAGTGAATCAATACCATCTATTCAGGGAAGAACTAGTCCTTGCCTATTCATGACAGAAAACGGACACATTTATAAAAGCAATATAAGAAGTCTCTCGGAGAGTGGTGACACATTTTAATTTCATGTAGAACTGGACACAAACTTGCTATACTTGAGCAGATAAAGAGGTAAAATGTTAGTTTAAAAATTCTGGAGAACAGGAAGCTTGAGGCCAATAGCAATAGGGGGACAAGTGTTATACAAGAAAGTTGATTAAAAACTCACTTCATCATCTGCGATCCCTTCTTCTCTTGAAGCAATCAAAAGTTCCAAGCACATGCTGGTGCCATGCTCTGTGAGCACCAAGGTGGGTCAGCGGCGAACTCTGAAAAATATATTGATGAAATATCTAAGTGGAAGTATAAATGATGGAAGACTAATTCCCATCTAACTCTCTGAATGAATCTAAGAAAGTTTAACTTTTAGCGGTTTGTCTCAAGAGATTATGTTTAAATTATTTTTTTATTAAAAATAAAGCACAAAATTTAATAAATAACATGTCAGAAGTAAAATGTTTGTTTTTACTTTGTAGTCTGTTGTACGCATTGACTGTTATTTTAAAACTCTTAAGAAAAAAAACCCAAAATCCACCTTCCTTTTAATTCTTCCAATGGTTATAAATAACAGTAGCATTTTCCTCAGAGCTAAATTCATGCTTCCATATCTCATCCTAAACCTTCATCTTACTAGACAGGTAGGAAAAAGAACAATACCCAGAGATCAGTGTCTAAACTGAGGGGTAACTATTCCTTTATTATTTACAATTTGGAGTGCAGGGCCTTCTCAAATCACATAATGTTTTCTTTTTTTTTAAAGATTTTATTTATTTATTTGACAGAGAGAGAAATCACAAGTAGGTAGAGAGGTAGGTGGGGCGGGGGAAAGCAGACTCCCCGCTGAGCAGAGAGCCCAATGAGGGGCTCAATTCTAGGACCCTGAGATCACAACCTGAGCCAAAGGCAGAGGCTCAATGCAATGAGCCACCCAGGCGCCCCACATAATGTTTTCTGAAAGTCAACTCTGCACCGGAATTATACTTTGACTGAAGGACATAGGCTGCCTCCTTTTGGGAAAGAATGGAACTGCATCTGTGCCACACAAACAGTAAATTAGAATTACAGGCTAACATTGAACTCAGTGAACTTTACTGTGATTATTTTAATGCTCAGATCCCCCCCACCCAGATTTTAGAATCATAGAACTCAAGGGCTCCCTTTCTATAATTTTCCAGCTCAGCCATCCAACTTCTGTTTGGACTTCTGATTCAGTGATGGGCTCTGGCGATTTCCCAAAGAGCCCCTTCCCTCTTCAGACAATCTGCATTGTAGAACTGTCTGCTTTTATTTTTAAAAATCACTGACCGATGATGTCTAGCTGGTATTCTGTTTAATTTCTGAGACACATCAGAGGTATTTTTTCCTTCTCTGAGACTGAATTGAGATACAACAACAAGAAAAACTTGGGGCTTCCTGGATCTTGGGCTATACTGTCAATGTTATAACGTACAAATAATGCTAAACAAAGCTAACAGATCTGACCAAACATAGTTTCTTTCCCCACCAAAATACACAGGCAGTCTGGACACTGGAACACAAATATCTGCTCTAGTCCATCCATGGACATCCCCAAGAGACCAAGGAGCCCTTCAGGCTTCCTGAAGGCTCTTAATCTCTCCTCCTGAAACATTAACCTCCATTCCTCACTGCCTACTGGGTGAGTTATTTAGATGCTCACTGGCAGCCCATGGAGCTCTCTCATTCCAACTGATGCAATCTCCTTGTTTGCATCTTCTTTCCTAGGTACAGCCATTTCTTTGTTCTTGAGCAGAAAGAAGGGAATAACGCACGTGCACATATGTCCAATCACCTTACTTTTAGGATTAACCTCCTCTTAGGTTTACTGTCTCCTTCATGTTGCCCATTCCATTTGTCCCCTTCTCCATCCTGCGATAGTGGAGAAGAAGTTCACAGCTTTGGCCCAGCAGGAGTGGGACTGGCAGGCAGGGAACGGGTGACTAGTAAGTAGGGGCAGGACTGCAGAGCCACGGGGTTCTGGAGGCTCAGGAGGAACATTCAAGGGAACAAGAGGGGACAGGGGTTGTGGGAGCTGCAGAGGGAACTGGGGGAGGAGGCTTCTGCAGTGCTGGTCCCCTTAGAAGGGCTCAGGTTCGCATGGAATGGTCGTACCACGTGGAGGCTGCAAGGTGGATGGACGAGGAAGCATGAGTGTCTCTGGCGGAGCGAGGCTGCTATCCTCACACCCACACGGAGACTCCGAGCTGCATCCAGAGACCCTGGGGAGTGTCCCCCCTGCACCCTCAGAGGTTGTGCCTGCTCTACAAGAGAAACGCTCCAAAGGATGACATAGCAATATTATTGAACAGACATCGAAGGGTGCATTTCAAGCTGAGAGCCACTGATCTGATGACTGGCAAGGAAGATGAGAAGCACAGGGATTCCAGCTGACCTTCTGGTCCCGCAGTGCTACCTTCATGGAGTCAGGACTTCCTGCTTCCATGGAAGCCTGACTTCCCACTGAAGTAAGGGGGTCAGCACGAGGCCAGAATTGGACAAAGTGGGAGCAACATTGTAAGAAATTTGAGAGTTAGAGAATGTAATAAGAGAAAATATGAGATGTTTTCCTTTGTTGTTTGAACACATTTTACTGAAAGAACTGTGCATTTGTTTGGTTTTTGGAACAACATGAACAAACCTTTAAAGACAACAGATAGGTCCAAGATAGTTCTGGTTGTAGTAATCCAATTCTAGGATTAAATCTGACTGTACATTAATCTGTGAATCAACTACAAGTAACAGTGTTACAATGAGAACATAAGTTTTATGTTTAAAAATCATCAATTTGTGAATATAGTCAGTTTTTAGGCTGGGGAATGCCTTTTGTTATCAATTAAATATATGGCTGATATGGTTCAAGTTTAAATCAAAGCTACCAGAATACAATAACAATGCAGTAAATACCAAGTTGTTATTCATTAAAATTTGATTTGGGGGAATATCACACATTGTTTTCCAGTGGTGCAGGTTCAAACAATAACATAATTGTAATGATTGATAGGGGTACCATTAAAACTTCAGAATGACTTTTCTTCATGGAATAAAGGTTCTGAACTTCTCTATAAAATGTTGTTGTTATTCTGAGCAACTGCTGCCACTTTTTTAACAGTCTCTAGCCCAAAACAGTAAAAGAAAACAATCTTTCAAGAAGTAATAAAACTATATGACAAGTAATAAAGAAAAAGAAAGCCAAATTCTAAGGTACCATATTATTGAATATAGATATTCAAGCTTAAAGCATTAAAAAAAAAAAAAACCTGTGCCATTTCAACAGGAAGAGAAGAAGTCCAAAAGAGGCACAAATTTAGAAATGAGGACTCAAGATAAATTCCAAATTCAATACAGAGATTACAGTACATGGATTCTCAAACTGTATAAATGAATTGCACTATGCTGACGGGGGACACGATGTAGTAAGATAAAACTCATTTGTTCCTACCTAAAATTTGGGAGTTTTACTGCCTCACTTCATTTCTAGACACAATAGAACACAGGGTGCCCACAACGATGGTGCATTTCAAAGCAATTTCTAATGTCTAAATTTTAGGTATTAAAGTTTTAATTATTAAAAGAAACTGAATTCTTTATTTTTATTTATTTAAAGTTTTTAAAAAAGATTTAATTATTTACTTGAGAGAGACAGCGCATGCGTTCATGAACATGAGTGGGGGGGAGGTGCAAAAGGAGAGCGGGAGAGAGAGAAGCCGACTCCCAACTGAGCACAGAGCCTAACGTGGGGCTCCATCTCGAGACCCTAAGATCATGACCTGAGCCGGAATCAAAAGTTGGATGCCTAACTGCCCGAGCCACTTTGGCGCCCCTCATTATTCTTTTTTTTCTTTTTAAAATTCAAAAAAAATTATTTTGAAATTATTTTATATTCACAAATAGTTGGAAAGATAGTACCAGGTGTTGCTGGTAACCTTCACTCAGTTTCCCCCAATGGTTCTATCTTACGTAGTTTTACTATAATATCAAAACCAGCACACTGAAATTGGTACCCTGTATGTGTATAGTTTTGTAGTGTTTAATCACATAGGTAGATTTGTGTCGCCACCACTGTAGTTGAGACATAAAACTATTCTCATCACCACAAAGATCTCTCTCTTCCTAGCCTTTACAGTCATTCCTGCCTCCCCCTTCCTGCCGTCCCTAACCCCTGACAACCGCAAACTGTTTTTCATCTCTATAGTTTTGTCATTTTGGGAACGTTATATAAATAGAATCATACAGTATATGACTTTTGGACGTAGCTTTTTTTTTTTTTTTGGCTTGAAATTCATCTAAGTTGTATGTATCAATAGTTTGCTCATTTTTATTGCTGAGTATTACTTATTCTCACAATGGCTTTTGACTGATTTAGATTTTGGTTCCTGGCATGGTCTCTCTTGGTCTAATGAGGTGTTGGAAGATTTATCCAGATATCACTAGCACATCAGAAGAGTACAAGAGCTGGCAGAAACGAAATACTGGGAGAAATGAAGATGTATTTCAAAATCTTCCAGGTTTGTGAGGCAAAAATACTTGAAGGCTAAGAAATCATAGGTAAATATTTAAAATAGCACTTTGAAATTCAGAATTCAAGAAGTGTTAGAGGGAGTATTCTATATGATATTTGTACAAAGAACAGGTTAGATTAAGCTGTTTTTGGTAACGAAGAGGAGTTTGAGAAGGATGTGAAGTTTCCCTTAGAAATTACTTATCAAAAAAACCTAGTCAGTGTCAGCTGTATTCCTTCCTGGGGTACATTTAAATATCTGTACTTTAAATTCATAAATAATATGAGTAGAAACATTAATAGATATAAACCTTGAATCTCTTTCAAAATGTAGTTCGTAGCGGAGACATTAGGAATGATACCGTGAGCTACCACCCGGAGGCAGTATAGCCTACCTGCCTACGTCAAGTGGGTGGGCCCTGGGAGTTGGAGCAAAAGAGGGTGGGAGCTTCTACAGACCAGCTAACCCTGAGGTTCAGAGGTGGTACAAACTTCACACCAGCTAGTTGTGGTCGCTAGGCTGTTCCTATTGGTGATTAGACAAAGCATGTTGGACACAATGCACTTTCATGCAGAGACAATTTTGAAACCTCTTCTGGCCCCTCTTCCTTTTCCAAATTCCAAACTTAACGCAGTAGTGTAATTAATTAGAGCAGAACTAACAACAGGAGCTTTTCACACAGCATTTCTTAGCATATGCGTAGGGCACCCAAAGTATATAGCATGCCGAAGTATAACCCAGCAAAAGAACTTCTAAAGAGTGTGAAAACAATACAGCTTTCCTTACCCCAGCAGAATACTACGTTTCTTCAGTAGGTAAAATGCAGTGTTTCTGCAATGCGGAACACCTGTTACAAGTGAAAATGGAGATTCTGTACTGTATATAGTTCGAGTAAGTGAATGTGGGCATACATGACACTGAGAACGTCTAGTCCTGTTCTCTTACATGGTTCCTAGAATTTAATAGCCAGGTTTTTATCCTTAGAACAGGAGCATGGAAGAATCTTCTCTGCAGATCTGATCAATCAAGAAGAAAGCTCTAAAGGTACTGACATCACTGATTCTCCAATGAAACGTTTCAGCCTGCTCACCCCCAATAAAGACTGTTTGTTTGTTTGTTTGTTTGTTTGTTTGTTTTAGAGAGATAGAGAGAGCACATGGGCAAGCAGGGAGAGGAGCAGAGGGAAAAGGGGAAGCAGACTCCACTCTGCGCAGGGAACCCGACACAGGGCTGGATCTTAATCATGACCTGAGCAGAAATCAAGAGTAGTTCACTTAGTGGACTGAGCCACCCAGGTGCCCCTGCTCACCCCACAACAAAATTCATGCTTGTGAGTCTTAGCCCATATACTGAATGAGTCCATTCTTCCTTTTTCACTCTTAAGAACAGACAACAGAGACTTGTCACAGATAGCTCTTCCATGACAGAGACAGAGAGATTAAATAAATGAAAGGGAAAAAGGAAACTTGGAAACAGAGAGGAAATGGTTAAAAATACACACATATAGGAGATTATTTAAGAAATATCATCATCTTGAATATCCTCAAAGAGCCAAAGAAGCTATTATAACCATGGAACAAGAACAGATGCAGTTAAAAACGGTGACACAGGAAACAAAGACTTTCTCAAAATTAAAAAAATATGACAACAGGAAAAAAATAACTCAAGAGAAGGGATTGGAAAATAACTGGGAAAATTAACTTCCCAGAAAACAGAATTGAGAAATGGAAAATGGGAGAAATAAATAAATTAGAGAACCAGAACAGCAGATACATTATATAAATAACAGAAGTTTCAGAAAGAGACAACAGAAAATGGAGGGAAAGAGGTATCAGGCAATGATTTAAAGAATTTTCCCTGAACTGAAACACATGAGTTATTAAACAAATAGGCCCAATGAAAGTCTAGAACAATGGGCAAAATTCACCCTCACCAAAACAAATTATTAAAACATACCAGAACACTGGGGGGAAAAATACCCAACTAGACACCAGAAGCTAGAACACAACATGCCAAAGAGAAATGATTTCCAATCTATAATTCTATACCCAGGCCAATTATCAATCAAGTATGAAAAGAAGTAGGTATTCTTAGATGTGTACATTCTCAAAAATTTATTACTAGTACATCCTATCTTGGAGGATAATGGAAAATATCCTTTATCAGGGGCACCTGATAAAGGGTGGCTCAGTGGGTTAAGCCTCTGCCTTCTGCTCAGGTCATGATCTCAGCGTCCTGGGATCAAGCCCTGCATCAGGCTCTCTGCTCAGCAGGAACCCTGCTTCCCCTTCTCTCTTTCTGCCTGCCTCTCTGCCTACTTGTGATCTCTCTCTCTGTCAAATAAATAAATAAAATATTTTTTAAAAAATCATGGAGCACTGGGTGTGGTGCATAAACAATGAATTCTGTTATGCTGAAATGAAATTAAAATAAATAAATAAATAAAATCTAAACAAAACAAAACAACAAAAAAAAATCCTTTATCAAAATAAAAAAGTAACCCAGGAATGAGGAAGGTATAGGATAAAAAAGAATGAAAAACTCATAGAGAGGAAAGAAAAAGGGAATCTCTAGGAGGGGATGAAAGCTTAGCAAGCAACCAGTCCTTATGGAAACTGCCCAGATGACTCAAGAAGGAATGAATGCACTTTAGACGGATTATACGATAAAATGATGAGTCTACAATTTTGGTAGACTACCTTTATTTACTAAGGGGAGATACAGGACTGGATGAAATTTTCAGGTTAAACTGATAATTACCTAGAAAATTAGACAATTGTGTAACTATTAACTCCAGGAAAAACAAAAAGGTATTCAGTGAACTTGAGCAATCACAGTTTACTGTGCAGCTCAGCTGGGAATAGTGTTTACATAGTTCTATCAATGTAAATGCTAAATATTAATTTATGTTATGATAAAACTATATTGGGAGGATATGGATATGAGAAACAGGCAAGTTCAGAAGGGTGGGGGAGGAAATAAAGCTTCATCTTTAACCTCTGTAACGGGTATTCTTTTGGAGAAACTGAAACTGAATAATCAAGAATTAGTAAGCATGTTATTTAATAAAATCCAAGTAATTTCTTTAAATGTCAGCTTGGAAAGAATTGAATGTGGCGACCTAAGGAGAGGAGGAAATGGGACAGAGTGGAATTGGTCAGGAAATTTTTATTTTATATAACAATACTACAGAAATATTTAAGTTAAAACATAGGCATATAATATTGATAAAAATAAAAACTTACATTTAAATAAAATATAGAATTGGGCCCATTTGAGGAATGCCCATACCCAAAGTACACACGTAGTTCCAGTTTTAATGACCCACAGTCCTGAGAAGGCCCTGAGAAGTGTGCTGTTTATCAAGGAAAACAGTGGCATGCATTTTGGATGGATTATATAATAAAATGATGAGTCTAAAATTTTGACAGAAATACATACTGAGTTGCCCTTTTAAAACTTAGGACAGACTATCCTTTGCAGCTATATATATAATTGGAAGCATGCCAACAGTATGGATAAAAAGAAATGACCAGCCAACAATCAAAGCCCATGGTTCAGAGAACTCACTGATCAGTTTTTGGGTGAGAAATATTTTCCCCAGATTTTTTTTTTTTAACCAATTAGGTTTTTAAATGAAATTGTTTAAAATTAGAAAGCACTGCAAGAACTCAGAAAACAACTTGCTTTTATATAATTGAAATAATATGCATTTGTCTCAGTTGAGGAGAAACTATGCATGTATCATAAAATTTTCTTTCTTTGGAATGTGACAATTTCTTGGTAAATCATAAGTTGCAATTTCCTTTAAAGTTAATTGTTTAGGAAATAAGATACTTTTCAGTGATTTTGATACTGTCTTAAATTAGTAACTGTGAATATAAGTAGAAGTTCCTTCAGATCATTAGGAAACATTTTAATACATTTTATTTTTAGAGGAAAATAAAGCCAGTGAGTTGGTTAGAAGCATTAGACCAAAGGGGTAGCCTGTATCCCTGGTTAGGTCACTCTGTGTATCCTTCAACGTCTGGACAGTTACTTCACGGGGAATGAAGTGGGAGAATAAAAATGATCAGCACAAATGTATCTGTGGTCTTCATGGATTAAGAATGTTCTATTAGCATGTATGTTCCTATAGAAATGAGACTAACACTCAGGTCATTGTTATGGTCTTAAATGAGTGATTCTGTTAATTCAGCAAAATTCTGCGCTTATGTATAAACTACCATTTTATAGGACTGGACCACTGAAATTTCTGCAAAGCTGTTTTTATTTCTGTGTTCTATTAAAGTTTAAATTTGTTTACATATTGAGTCAGTGCTTTAGCACATTGAGGGCTTTTAAAATATTATTTATTTATTTACTTATTTATTTATTTTTAGAGTTGGGGAAGGGCGGAAGAAGAGGGAGAGAGAGAATCTTAAGCAGGCTAAATGCCCAGCAAAGAGCCCAACCGGGGGTTCAATCTCACAACCATGAGATCACAACCTGAGCTGAAATGAAGAGTTGGGTGCTTAACTGACTGAGCCACCCACGTGCCCTGAGAACTTAAAAAAAGAGATTGATTTATTGCATTATAAACTGTATAAAAAAACAAAACGATTGGGGTGCCTGGATGGCTCAGTGGGCTAGGTCTCTGCCTTCTGCTCAGGTTGTGATCTCAGGGTCCTGGGATCGAGCCCCACATCGGGCTTTCTGCTCAGTGGGGAGCCTACTTCCCCCTCTCTCTGCCTGTCTACTTGTGATCTCTTTCTCTATCAAATAAATAAATCTTAAAAACAAAACAAAACAAAACAAAACAAAACAAAACTAAGCAAGTTAATACTTGAGCCTGGTAGTCTTTCCACATGGGAAATTTCCAAGGGGATTTCTTCTGAAGAGGCAACACAGTAATTACAGATTACTGCTCCCTCCCCTACTATAAACTCCTGATCTGTGATATGTTTCTCAAATACTCAGTGAGGTATCAGCAGAGGAAAGTCTGCTCTTATAATGGCTTACTGGAAACAATGGTGGAATTAGAATCAAGCTGTCTTGCTGTGTGCTCCTGACCAAAACACATAACCCAGGGAGGGTTTTTAAGAAAATGAAGAGCCACAGATAGAAAAATATATTTTCAAAATAGGCACTTAACAGATCATTTGTGTTAAACATTAAAAACTCATATACTTCAATAATAAGAATATAAAAAACTCAATTAAAATGTGCAGAAGATTTGAACAGCTATTTCACCAGAAGAATATACTTAAAACAGCCAAGAAGCACATGAAAAGATAGTCACTGACACTGGTCCTTATATGGAAACCCAAGTTAACTCCAGGATAAGACAATGACTACATAGGTTCAACAGGAGGGATATAAAGTGCAAAAAATCAAGAATAATTTCATTTTCATCTAGAACTTCATAGATTAGATTTTCTTTCTGGTATTATATTCTCCCCAGAAGAATATTCAGTGCTCCTTTAGGAAGAATGTCTTTGTCCATTGTGATACAGAATTTTCCTAGAGAGAACCAAAATATGTGGTTTAAAGCAAAAATGTTTCTTCTCCTCAGGGTTTGATATGTTTTTCATCCTGGGATTGTCCAATAGTATAGTTCCCCACATAACACACCCATCTCTCAGAATCTGGATCAAATTTTCTTTGGAATCTTCACCTTGACCCCTCTAATGAGGGAAGGGGGTCAGTGGACTCCGACACTTGGAGGACTCTTGGATGGTCCCTCTGAGAACGGAACTGGCATGACCAAGAAAATTGATTGAGTTTGCAAATGTAACTAGAAATTTTCTCTGGTTCGCTACCATATCACTAATCACAAACGACCACCAGCAGGTCTATAACCATCTGGTTTTTCAAGTTTCAGGCCAGTGGCAGTGAATTGTGGGTCCTGCCCCAGCTTTGAATTTACAAAACCTTTAGGCTCACGGTACATGCATATAACGGGTACAGACTGTAAATGTCAAAATGTACCTCTTTCTGCATAAGGTGAGAGACTGTTATGAAGGAAAACCTACCTGGGAAGAACTAAATCTTTTAAGATTAACCAACAGGTTAAGCTGAATGTTTCAAGTTTGTTTTTGAACGTTCATCTTTAGAAGTGTGAGGTCTAGATCTGTATGGAAAAGCCAGAGAAGTAAGCATAAGGACAACTCTAGAAAGAAACCCACACCCTCCTCTATTTTTTTGATAATTTAGAATAATTACACAATGTGCACAGAAGTGGAGCAAGGTTCTCACCAAATATTATGAAAAAGGTATAGAAAAGGATAAGAGGCACAATTGGGAAAATAAAGTTTAAAAATTTGTAAGAACATAAAACAAGAAAAAAAGTTAAACAGATGAGGCTACGTTACTAACTCCTATGTTCCCATAAACATATGGGAGTTAAGCTCTAATATGAAAGTTAAACATTAAAGCTAAAATTTAAAACTTCAGTTAAAATAGATTCAATTTGAAATAAAGGCTAAGATCAAATCCTAAAAACATTAGTATAGAAGCAGTAAAAAATTTAAGCACAAGGATAAAAAGCAATGGTACGGAAACCTTAAACTTATTGTAGACGGAATTGAGGGGAAGGAAGAGTTAAGAGCAAAAATATGAAAGTAAGAAAAAAAAACTTAAAGGAGAAAAATGACTGTGAGAATATTTAAGATGAAGTTGAGAATAAATCACTTGGGCATATGGCCACCAGAATTATTCTTCAAGCTGGAATAATTCTACAAGGATTTAGAAAATGATGACTCTCTTAAAAATTTCAGAATGCAATTATAGAAGGATGGTGTGAGCCACTGGATTGCAAATGGCGGGTCAAATGTGTCATGGCGCCCCAACCCAGTGCGTGCAGACAGGGCAGAGGGATCCAGGTGGAGGAGCCACACAGAAGACAACGGAGGGAGCTCCCAGGAGTTCTGACTTCATGATCGGTTATTGATTTTATATTCTGCTGGGCCATTAAAAACCAACTGTAATGCAAATACATATTCTATTCCATTCTTTATATATTATACATGCATTCCATTTCTGATTCTTACCATGGAAAGAAAAAAATAAAGAACATAAAGAACATACCTAGAACATGTTTGGGCTCACTCACACCTCTTTTTCTATTATTATGCCCTTGTGGAGCTCTTCTAGAAGCCCCAGAGGTTTTGTTAAGACAGAAGAAGTCAATTCCGGACATCGTGGATTAACAATTTTCGAATAAGTGGAGTTTTTAAATAAGCGGTTTGAAGACGAGAGAGAGACACAGGCCGTCTGGCTGAGATGTGGAGAGCAGTGAAGAGAGCAAGCGGTAGAAGGGAAGAGAGAAGGAAGGGGAGAACAGGAAAATCTCTGAGGAGTTGGGCCAAGGCTTTGTAAGCAAGCTCTGGGGGTATATCTGACAGCTACAAGCAGAGAGGTTTGTTGAAGCAGAAAGATCAGAGGCCTCACAGCAGTTTTGCGTCCTTGCTTTCTTCTTCTGTGTTTTGTTCTCAGAGGCTTCTGGCCCTCAGCAGCCCTTGTTTATAAAGATGGGACTGAGATTCCCTGGGACGGTGAAGAGGGGTGTGTGTGTGGCCCTGGTTTCTCAATGCAAAGAAACAAACAAAGGAACAAACAGGTGGGTTTTCTGGCGGCACTACCAGGGAATTTGGATTTTTCAGCTCATTTACAGAACTTGCCATAAAAGAGAAATGACCAAAATCGAAATATTTAGTGTACATATAGAAATTTTAAAAATCAAGCATCGAAAGTTAAAATGTTTTTTTTTTTTTTCCCCTAAAAACAGGGAAAATGCCAAGTGACTACGTTATTAGGACAGCTCTGTGTAACAAGGAATGAATGGAAGGCAAACATGCTTCGGGAAAGTTATTTACATCAGGCTGTCTTGTATAGCACTATTGCAAAGAACTTAGACTTTCTGAATTGGCCTGACGAAGCTGGGGGATCCGGGCAGCTCATTCTCTGATCTTTACTCTCTTTAAAGCTCCTTTGTCCCCCTGGGATACTCCGTCCTCCTCCACACCGTGTGATGGCACCCACTGACCCCAAAAGCTCAAGTCCTTCACAATCTCCACCCCCCAAAATGGGGAATTCTTTTGTACTTTTGTGTAAAGGCATTAAAAATTACTGTTTCAACTGTTTAAGACAACTGGCTTTGTACATAAAACATTTGCTTCTGCTAAAGGGCTTTCGCTCACCTACAAGCAGTTGACAGAGGGGATTTCAGAAGCCCGAGGGAGGAACAGCCACTGATCCTAAAACTACATTTCAAATCTTAGCTTTCTTTGCTAATGACGGAGGCTGGCAATGGGATTTTCATTTTTTGAAAATAAAACAAATATGAAAACATCAGAGGATATTACATATAAGTCAATATATATAAAATATGCAGAATGCGTATGTGTATATAAATGTATGTATGTGTACATATACATACATATGATAAAATGTCCATCTTCTTCTAGTTTTTTTTTTTTTTAAAGATTTTATTTCTTTATTTGACAGGGAGAGAGAGATCACAAGTAGGCAGAGAGGCAGGCAGAGAGGGAAGAGGAAGCAGACTCCCTGCTGAGCAGAGAGCCTGATGTGGGGCTCGATCCCAGGACCCTGGGATCATGACCTGAGCCGAAGGCAGAGGCTTAACCGACTGAGCCACCCAGGCGCTCCCTAGATAGTTTGTACACAGGCTAAAATTCACTAAGTTGCTTAGTTTCTTTGGGTCCTCGTAGTCAATCACAGTGGTCTGCAGAGGCAAGGGCCTTCGGGAAAGAACTGTATTTCCTCCACTGGGGACCAGATTGTGAGTGCTGTGTTCCATGCTGCATAGCCTCCTCCAGAGCTGCGGAATGCACTCTCAAGTTTGAAATGTCTGCTAAACGTCACAGCAGCAGAATGGCGCTTTGAGGGAGGTACTCCGGAAGCACTTAATGCCTAGGAAATTGCAAGTCCTCGCTGCGTAACACGAGATGTGCTAGACTCTTTCAGCTGATTCTCTGCCACAGCCCTTCCAAGGACTTCAGAACTGCCTGCCACCACCTGCCGTGCCTCAGAGACAAGGTGCCGGCCAACCTCCCGCTGTGTTGCTTTGGGACATAGGTGGGTTGTAGGGCTCAGAGTGAGGCTGAACTGAGAACGGGCCACCTGAGTACTCTTTACAGAATAGGACAAACTGTATGGAGTGTCTATGATAATATATTAAAAAATAAGATTTTTTTTTTGCGAATAAAAAAATCAAGGAAATGGAATTAGGAGAACTTGATCATAAGTGCATACCTGTGTTACGTGGGAGTTTGCATGAAATCTCTCTGCCTGGGGCATATTTGCTTCATTATGTTCCCCACCATTACCCACGCACACATTAACTCAGCATTTTATTATATCAATAAGTCAGTAATCAGTTATTTATCTAAGGCTTATTACAGGGCCAGCGCTGTGCTGGGGACTGTGGAGGCACTGGTGTATTTCCAATGATGTATTTCCTTGCCAAAGAAATTACAAGCCTGTTAGGGGAAGAAGGAGCCATTACTAGACTCATATTAGATCTCATTTTGCATACCGACCTTTGGGAACTTTGTGACATTTCAGTGGCTCTTCAATGTCTATTCCCACAAATGTTCCTTGCTCTAAGGGTGATGAGGAAAGGTACGTGTGAATTTCCCCCGGCCTCTGGTTATCTGTGATTACTGGTGGGAGAGCGGTGACTGGCTTCCTCTCTGAGGCAACAGCTGCCTTCTTTGTCTGCTAGGACCTGGGGCTGTTTCCAATCACAGTGGAAAGAAACACTAGGAGCTTAATCTCCTTTGCTTGCACACTGGGGGTTCTTGAAAAGAGTTGCAATTTCTGATCATTATTCTGTGTGGCACCTTCATAAAGATCACATCTGGGGTTTCAAGTCTCTATTTCTACATGGTGCCCCAGCCTTCATTGGCTTTTGGACAGCGGTTCTCAAAGTGTGGTTTGTGGACTCCAGGCGGGGGGGCCTCTGGGATATTTTTTAGGGTGTCTCCTGTTCCCAATTATTTTCATAATAATATAAGATGTGATCTTCCCCTTTCACTCTGTTGATATTTGCACCAGTGATGCCAACATCAGCGACTGGCAATGCAGCTGTTGCCTTAGCATCAGATCAAATAAGCCCCCGCCTGTACTTGTACTCTCCACCGCCAGGCACTCAGGGGAGAGAAGTTAAGAATGTCCTAATGAAATGAAAGTATTCCTTTTTGATCTGGTAAAACAGTGTCTCTCTGTTGTTCACTATGCTTCGAAACTAGAGCTATTTTCCATAAGATGTTATTTGTGTTATACTTTACTGAGTATTTTCAATATTCAATATTCCTGCACACCCAAGCTGGAAGATTGTCTCCAGGAACAACACTCACGAGACTGAGGTTTCCTAGTCATTCTTGCATACAGTGTAGCATTTTACTAGAAAGAATAACTGATAGACCAACGCTGGCTTTTCAGACGTGGGAACGTGGCAGCCATTTCATCGAAAATGAATGAAGCAAAACTGTCTCCTGAAGGAACGGAAGGAATTTGTGGATGATGACAAAATTGAAGACTTCATACAACAACCGGAATTCTGGAAAATGCTTATCTGTGCTGTGAGCTGCAGCTTCTCTACCCTTAAAGACCTTTCTGAGAAGACTGGTAATGACAGTAACAAATAGGATTTTTTGCTATTGTGTAACTAAATGGGTCAGTATTTAGAAGATGCTCTAGAATCAAGAATGGGTAAAAAGATGTCTTTAAAATGCAAGACAGACAAATGGATTATTAAGTAACCAAGTATGAAAGGTTCACTGATACGGTTTCAGATTCCATGCTGCAACTCACATTTAAAAAGTCACTACTTGTTGAATTTTGGTGTAGTATCAAAGAACAGCAATTATCTGAACAGGACATGGAACATCTGCTTTTTCCAATTAAATATCTGTGTGAAGTAAATTTTTTTCTAACTACTTCAACTAAAATAACAGGTGGAATAATGATGAAAACATACATATCAGGGACTTCAATGGTCCCTTCTCCCTATATTAGTCTGGATTGTGTCAGATCCTAATTATATCCATTTCGGTTATACACTGGAAGAGAGGGGAAAAGACAACATGACAGGTCTACAGACCCACTGACCCACTGTGAAACCTTGTTGGGCCAAGATTTCGTTTATCCTCTGGCCTCTGTAAGCCCCTACTCTGGCAGATGGTTAAAAGTCACTTTGGAAGAAGAACTGGGGCAACACTGATTGTATACACTTGTAGAAACATTTCAGGGTCCTTTCTTAAGGGAGCATTGCTTCCTCATCAATTAATGGGCTCTGGGTCTGTGAACTTGATCATGGGAACGGAATGAAACTTTGCAACTTTCCAGTGTGGTAGCTGACATTAACATTCTGTTAAACAATTCTGAATCGTTTCTTAAACAGCATAAATGATCAGTTCCCTATCTTTTTAATTCCTCAGAATATTATCCCTGGTCATAGACTTTTGTGGACCAAGGCACCCTAGTTGCCACTTTACGTCTTGCTGCCCATGACAGAACTGCATGCATCTGTGGTGGTCAGTTAAGGACTTGCACATAGCCTCTGTCATTCCAGAATCTCAGGATTCCCACGGACACTCCAGACCTTAATTCTAGAATAGCCATCATCAAATCATCCACGTGGACAAGCCATCAGTACCTGTGCCTTCTTTATTGTGTTAGCGAAGGGCTTGTTCTCTGGGCCCTCCTGGGAAATATAATCAGATGGCAGGTTCTCCAATCTTGGGTCACAAATTCGTTCTGACATTCCCATACCTCTGAGGTGTTCCCTGGTACTTGCTAGGGCAATTCTGGCATTTCTACAAAATTTGTTGTAGGCCAGTGTTCTGTCTTACCTTCAAGGAGCAAACTCAAACACATTTAGGCTGGCACTAAGTGTTCTTGTCAATACATTAACCTCTGAATCACGAGAGAATCTTCCTATGTCAATACACTACTGTCCAGCCAGATTTCAGCCCTTCCTGATCAGACACCCTCACAGGGCATGGCTACTCTCTTCCTGTTTGCTACCAATAGCTACTTAGCCAGGGCTCACAACAGAGGGGACATCTATTTCTCTTGGAGTGAGCACTGTATTTCCCTGTTGAGGCTGTGCTATGTTCCAACCACACTTACTAACCTGGAAGCAATGGGTTTCCACCTGGATTGCTCTAAAGAAGGACAAGTGGCACGTGGCAAGACATCTACTTCACACAGAGTGTTGTCATGCTGTCCAGGTAAGGGACACTTCCTCTGCTAACAATGGGGGGTAGTTAATTCTGCTAGCCTAAACAAGTTCCAGCAGGTCCTAGAAGTTCAAGAATCTTCATTTACCCAAAAGCCTCCTCTCAGGGACCCACTACTTTCCTACCAGCTGTTGAGCTTACGTAGGGAGTTTGCTTTGTAGCTCTCTCACCCTCACGATTATGTCCTGGGCATGATTTTCCATCATGGTTTGTCTCATGAGACCATAGCATAAAGGTTTCTTTTCATGCTGATTGGAAGTTTTCTGACTTTCACGGCATGCTTCGAGCTGTAAGTAGACTAATTCTGATCCTGTCAACTTCCTTTTCAAGCTTCTGAAGTAGTTAAGAAAAGTGGCTAACTCCACACTCTTATGATTACGTTTGCCCCACACTGTCCATTGCCACAGCCATCCCATTCACCTTCTACCTGCACCTTAACCCAGTTTACTGCACCTCAACTCAGTCTACCACATCCAAGAAGCTTAGTACTAAGTGCTTGCTACTCGGTGTCAGAGGTGTCAGTCCCCAAGTCATGACCATCTGAGCAGTTTCAGAATTCCTTCTTGAGGGTCTGCTTTCCAGAGACAATTTTGATATGAGTTTTCTTGGTCAGGGTTTCTGTCGGAAAGCAGAAACCAAGAGAAGGACTTGAAGACAAGTAGGTAATTTTGGGAAAGTGTTTTTGGGGAACTGGAGTGGGGGCCTGGGAAGCAAGCCAGAGAAACAGGGACAACGAATGCAGGGTACATGTTGCTGTCCATGGTAGGCAACTGAGGCTAAACCACCCCAGGACTTCTAAGGAGCTGTGTATAATGAATAAGCTTTCCCCATGATGAAAAGAACACAGAGCCAGTGCTCCATAACCCCACCCTATGGATTTGGACTTGCTATGCTCCTTGAGCCTCTCACACAGGCTCCCCCGCCTCCGCTCCCCAGCAGGGTTCCAGACTCTGGGGCAGAGGCAGAATGTAGTACAGTGGAGACAAAGTGTTGTCCATCATTCATCCTAAGAATGACAGCAGCACTCAGGCTGGAGCACACGGCAGAATGAGAAGGTGCGAGATGGTGTACAATGGTGTCCAATCTGTGATCTTAACCTTAATGACTTTCAGTTTTGCTCCACTTCTGTCTCCATTGCCTTAATCTATAACTGCCTTACTCTGAAGTAACTAGCTCCCATCTTTTACTCTCTGATTATTGCAAAAACATTTTTAATCAATATTGCATAGTACCGTACTTCTTGATAATAAAGAGGGAGATAATAAAAAGTCAACATAGACAAGTTGGTTTTTTAAGAAACATCTTCAGACCTCCTTCATGTATTATTTCCAAAGCTATAATTTAGTGGGCTTGACTTTAGTCATTCATAACATTTTAATTTTGGATCTAATAAAGGCTAGGCACTATGCCAGGCACATAGAGTACCAGAAAAATGTGATAAGAAGAAAAAACAAAACAACAAAACTTTGCAGTGTGGACAATACTGTAAAGCATGAATGTAGGTATGCTAATAAATTATTTCAGAAGAGTATGAAAAGTTCTACTATAAAGATATGCACAATAGTGGGGGACTACAAAGGAGAAACCAATACTGGTCAAAAAGGCAGAAAGAAGATTCTAGGCAAGAGTTAAGTTTGAAGTGAATTTTGAAGGATGGGTTGAACCTGGGTAGAAGGGGGAAGTAACAACAACATTTGCAAAAGCACAGAAGCAGAAAGAAGCATGTTGTGTTCATCATGTGGGAGTTGAAGCAGCATTTTTGGGGGGTATCTGGTGAGGGTAGAAATATGAGATTTAAACTAAGACTGGCAAGGGATGTAAGAAATCAACTGTAACAGATCTTATATAGTATACTAGGGTGTTCTTCTTTTGCCAGGAAATGACAGATTTAAATTTTAGTTTCATGAAATGAAGATAAATTGGCAAAGAGGGTTGGAGCCACAGGAGCTAGAGAAAGAAAGAAAGAACTACAGGAGCTAGGAGATGGGTTGGCAGATTATTATGATAAGCCAAGTAAGAGAAGAACTATGAACTAGGGCATGGGCAGTAGGAATAGAACTGATGGACGGACTTCTGAGATTTATGTGACTAGAATCAACAGAATTTGTGTAATTGACTTGAACTCTCCTGGGTCCCTCTTGTAAAGACTGTTGTCTTTGTCTATTCCCATCTTGCTAACTCAATACTGAAGAAGCAAAGTGGGAAGAGTCGAAGTTTCTATCTGGATGCCTATTAGGCAGTACCATTAATTAAAATAAAGTTGTTAAGGGGAAACCTGTATTTGGAGATGATGTTTTCAGAACTGTTGAGGTACCTGTAAGGCAACCCACACGATGATGCCCAATCAGGGACTATACACTGTTTCTAGAAGAGCCCATCTACTTCCATGATTTCAGTTAACCACCATGACTAAGACTGCCATATTTACATGTCTAAGACTAACTGACCTCTTGAGTTCAAAACAGTGTCTCCAAGCATCTGACTCATCATATCCCCAAACTAAACTTATTTCCCTCCAAATCCTCTCCTTATCCAGTTTTATTTATATTAGAAAATAGTATTATGATTCAATAGTTCATTCGTTTTATAAGTTTATTCAGGAAATATTTACCACCATGGGCCAGGCACTGTTTTAAGACTCTGGAACACAGTGAGTGGTCAAAAGCAAGTCTGTTCTCATCAGCAAAAAAACAAAACCCACAAAACAAAACAATAAAAAAAAATGGACAAAAATGCATAATAGGTCAAATGATGAAACAGCTATTAAGAAAAAGAGTGGCGTTGGATAGAGAGTGAGAGGATTATTCTAGATAGGATGATCAGGAAAGGTTTCTTAATGAGCTAAGATTTCACAGAGCTCTAGAGGAAGTGAAGGGGTAGCTTATGGGAGACATAGAATGTCACTGTGCTATGGCCACCATGAAATTCGGCCACAGTTCCAGAGCTCAGACGTCTACAAAGGATCTTCCCAGGCTAAAATCAAGGTGTAGGCAGAGCTGCTTTCCTTCTGGGGGGTGAGAGAGAATTTGTTCCTTGTACTTTCCACTGTTAGACTGTTGGCCTTGGTTTGTTCTCCTGTCCCTCTTTTTTTTTTTTTTTTTAAGATTTTTAAAAATTTGTTTATTTGACAGATAGAGATCATAAGCAGGCAGAGAGGCAGGCAGAAAGAGGAGGAAGCAGGCTCCCTGCCAAGCAGAGAGCCCGATTCGGGGCTCCATCCCAGGACCCTGGGATCATGACCTGAGCCGAAGGCAGAAGCTTTAACCCATGGAGCCAGCCAGGCGCCCTGTTCTTCTGTCCCTTTTATAAGGACCCTTGTGATTATCCTGGGTCCACCTGAATAATTCATAGTAATCCCCCATCTGAAAGTCCTTAATATAATCACATCTGCAAAGAACCTTCGGCAGGTTGGACATTCACAGGTTTTGGGGAGGAGGATGTGGATGTGCGTGCGTGCATGCGTGCGTGTGTGTGGTGTGTGGCATTCCACACCCAGTCGTCTGCATTCCATTAAACGGGGGAATACATGTGAAGATGTGAGGTAACAGCACACTCGGGGCTCATGCTAGGATGCTGCACGACTTACATCGAATCAATCATTAAGTCTTTCCAGGGAAAATTTCTAAACATTTCTTGATTATATTTTTCTCCATCTTCCCTGCCAGAACCTCTGATCCAAACAGAGCAATCTTCCATGCAGACCCCTATAACCACCTCTGAAACCACCTCCTGCACCCAGTCTCGAGTCTAATATTCTACTTCCTTCAAAGCTGTCAGGATCTTTTCAAAATGCAACCCTCTGCCTCACAGTCTAATGTGAATTTCCAGTTTCTCCTCAGGTGATCAGTTATCTAGATCCACATTTCTTTGCATGTTTTTATAAAAACCATTCAAGTTAATAAGGAGCACACAGAAAATTCACTGCATCATTAACATCAGAACTATCACCGGAGCCACAGATGTCACTACTGGTCTGCTGAGCTGTGCGGCAGCAAACAGAAGCCTGAGGACACAGACCAACTGCACTAAAGTGACACCCCAGAAAAAGCCCCAGGCTAAGTGGAACGCTACTAGGCACAGCTCTGGTTACTGGGAAGGGTCTCAGAAGTGTATGAACCTAAGTGGCTGCTTCAGGAAGCAACAATTTTCAAGAAGGTAAACAGAAAGTGGGGGCATCTTTGATAAACACGTAGTAGAAGGAGACAGCGATGTTCGAGGAGGAAAAGAAGGACACAGAAATAACAGAGAACCACAAGACAAGCCGACTTGCCCCTACCACTAACCACGTTATCTGAGAAAGAAGTTGTATTTCACTCTAATTGAAGAGAGCACTTCTGAACAAGGAATTCTGTTCAGAAGATGAGTTGGAAGAGGAAAAGCAGATCACATCCATAGAGTTACTGTAAGAAGGAAAGAGAAAATGAAAATCAACCCACTACAGCTGTTGAAAATTCCCCCATAAAACCAATCACATTGAAGAGAGTAGCAATGCCATTCTCTAAACTGAATTAAATAGCCTCAAATAAGGGTTCCATGATTTTCACTGTACCTAAATATATCTAAGTAACCAGTCAAACAACTAATTAGGAAGGAACAGCTCTTCCTTTTAGCAGAATGCCAAATAACAAAACATATTGAATGACAAAGTTAGGAATCTGTAGTTTTGCAACCAACATCCTTGTAATTCAGGCAAGAATTTTCAACAGGTGCTAAAACTAGTGGATGGAAATTTTAGGAGGAGCAGGATATGTGCACAGAATCAAAGCGTTTATTGCAAATGGAAACATGGTAATAACATGCTGGAGAAACCTGGGAGCTACTAGTTTAACCCTGAGATGGAAGTGGGCATCCTTCATAATGGTTATACGGCTGTCACATGTATCCTGACGTGTTGCAGTGAGAACACACATCAGTCATTCAACACACCAGCCCCAAATGCATAACCTGACTCTAATCGAGAGACAATGTTAGATAAACTCGAATGGAAGAGCTGTCCTCTAAAAATGCCAACGGGGGCTCCTGAGTGGCTCACTCCAACTCTTGATTTCAGCTCAGGTCATGATTTCAGGGTCGTGAGACTGAGTCCCTTATCTGGCTCTGCGCTCAGCACAGAGTCTACTTGAGATTTTCTCTCTCCTTGTGCCTCTCCCCCATTCACATGCTCCAAATAAATAAATAAATAAATAACATCTTTAAAAAAATAAAAATGTCATTGTTCTGGAGGCAAATGGTAAAAGAATTATTTCAGATTAAATGAGTAAAGGGGACATAATAAATAAGCACAATGCTTCACGCCGGACCGGATCCTAGGCAGGAAAAGGTAACACAACGTAGGACATCGCTGGATGTGGTCGAGCAGACTGGCCGCTGAGGCCGGAAGGATCACTCCTGCAGCTGCTGAGCTGATTTGCCACGTCTGCGTGGATCTGGCCACTCAGAGGAGACAACAGGCCCGATGGAGTCAGGCAGTTTATTACGTACACGCCCTAGACAAGGTCACCAGGGTGTCAGTTCCCCATGTCCCTCCTCTCACAAGATGACACCAGCTACAGGGGCTAGGTAACCAGTGGCCTGGGTGGCAGGTTCCTGAGGAGCCCACTGGTCAGCTGGAGCCTGGTAGTGATGCAGACCTACTCAGAGGCCTGCAGCTGTGTTATAAGGCGTGGGGGGGGGAGTAGAAATCCCCTTGCTCAACTAAACTAGAGAGAGGGATGAGAAACAGCTTCACAGAAGCTTCTCCCAAAGCTGCACATCTTTCCTCAATCCGGGAGGAATCGAGAACATCTGCCAGGACTCAGGTAGGTCTGGCCTCGATGGACCACGTGGAGACATGCAAGGTGGTAGTGGCCCAAGTGGCAGAACTCTTGCCTTGTGTCACAGGGAGAATAATGGCCCCACCCCGAGATGTCTACTTCCTAATCCTGGAACCTGGGGGAGTGTTACTCTCCATGGCTGAGAGATTTTTCAGATGTGATTAAGGTTCCAGATGTTGATGAGGTTGGATCATCCTGGAATATCTGGGTGGGCTTAACCTAATCACAAGTCCTTAAAGTGGAGAATCTTCCTGTGGTATGTGTGTGTGTGTGTGTGTGTGATAGAGAGAGAGAAGGAGAGAGAGAATGACAACAATTCTCGACCCAACCTTGCTGGCCTTGAAGAGGGTGGAAGGGGGCCACAAGCCATTAAATGCAGTGCTCTCTAGAATCTGGGAATGGCTGTCATGAACAAGGAAAGGAAATGAACAAAGGTCCTACAGTATCAAGGAACTGAATTCTGCCAACAACTCAAACGAGTGAGGTAGGAGACCATCCCAGAGCCTAGTCTGTCAACGCCTTAATCGTGGTCCACGGAAACTTGTACCAGATTTGTAACCTACAGAACTGTGAGAAATAAACTTGCATTGTTTTAAGCCACTACATTTGTGGTAACTTGTTACAGCAGTGATAGAAAATGAATGCAGCCCGCCATGGGTTAAGGGGCTCAGCAGAACGTGGGTTGTGGTATTTTTAACGCTTACTATTTGCAGAATTTGATACTGTCCTGTGGTTGTGCAAGGTAATTCTTTCGTTCTTAGGAAATCCTTGGAGATATTTCAGGATATGGGAGTGATACAATTTACAGTCTAGCAATTCAGGGGAAAAAATAACAAATGTGACAAAATGTTATGAAATCTGAGTCAAGGGTAGCATTCTTACATGATTCCTGCAACTTTTCTTTAAGTTTGAAATTATTTCCAAGTAAAAAGTTTTTTAGAAAAGGACCAAGTGGCTCCTTTCTTCCTTCCTAAGTTTCCACACAAACCTTCACCTGCCCTACCACCTCCATGGGGTGTGGCTCTGGCTTCCCTTTTTGGCCGGATCTACTTTATTCTTCCCCGTTCTGATCATGGCCCAGCTGCACTGCTTTTCCTCAGTCCTCATACAAGCTGATCTCCTTGCCTGGTACACACATTGGCCTTTTTAGTTAGACAGCAGTGACACCAAAGAAAGCTAAAACAGAAAAAATACAGCAAGACCCTCTCAACCATTCATGCGCTATACAAGACAAAAATTAATTCTAAGCCAAAAGACTAAATAAAATTTCAAGTGCATCTAAATATATTTAAATTCTTGGTTTAATAAATAACTAATATAAGGAACAGATGTTTCCCAAATTAAAGATTTGCATTTTTTTCTATATACGTAAATGATTTTTGGTTTTTCTAAGGTCAAATACTGTTTATGGCTACTTACAAAGTTCAATTTCCAGTCTCAACACCCTTTGGAGATCCTCCCTCCAAATCCCACCTTGACAATAGTGGCTCATTTCCTCTTTAGTCCTTATTCACGAAACAAATACTTACTGACAGCACTCTGCCTGGGACAAATACTTGCTTTCTTCAATGTCCAAAGCATGCATATTGTGAAGGAATACAGTGAGGAGGAAACTAAGATGGGGAAGTTATCAGAAAATGTTAAAAATTTGTTTTACTGAGGTTAATATTTGTCTTTGCTAATTTTACCCTGAAGGCTCACATGAGGTGTTCTGGGTCAGAGACTGCGTCCGTATTAATCACCGCCCCTCACCCTGCTCCCCACCTTCCTTTCTGACCATGCAAAGAGGATCACTGGAAATTCTTCAAATAGGAGTTGGATGGATACTCTATGCATCAGGAAAAGAGAACAGTGGATTAACAAGAGATCGCCCTTCACTCCTAAAAGGTCAGGGGAGGCGGGGAACTTCCGTTCCTTGGAGAAGAGCCAAAACGACCCTGGCATCTCATCCTAACCCTTTTTTATTGCAAATATGTCTGTCTACCTGAGAGAGAAAGAGAGAGAGTGAGAGAGATAGCGAGAGAGAGCACAAGCAGGGAAGAGAGGGAGAAGCAGGCTCCTGCTGAGCAGGAAGCCCAACCTGGGGCTCGATCCCAGAACCCTGAGATCATGACCCGAGCTGAAGGCAGATGCTTAACCAACTGAGCCACCCAGGTGCCCCACGAATATGTCTTTCAAAGACCAACTAAACCCTGGGCATCTCTGACTATATTGACCTAAACATGCCTCAAAGTCTGCAGCCCATACCTTCTGAACTGTAAATAATTAGGGAGACAGCACCTGAATCCTCTGGACACCTTGGGGGCTTACATTAAGGACCCACTTCAGGCTGGAAAAGATGTATCCTTCTGATCTCAGAACAACTCATAACAATTAACTAAACCAATGAATACAGAGCTAATTCTCATCATATGGGAAGACTCCAGGCTTTTTACACAAGCACTGAGAAATCCAAGTTTTATTTCCTCACAGAAGTGATGAAGAAGTTCAAAGGAAAGAGAGATACTTAAGGATTATGATAATATGCAGGTGAAATGTAAAATCTTCATGAAAAAGTTTCAGCTGAGGGTTGAACAGTGAATATAATTTCAGTAAGTGCAAATAGGAGATGGTGGTGATTTCTTCTAATTTATGAATAATAAAGGTTCTCATGTATAAATCATGAGGGTTCTGTTAATAATTTATACAGGTTGGAAACAATACAATGTTTACAAATGGTTCTTTTTTTATAATATACCTGAATAAACTTTTCTAAATACAAATCTTAGCAGTAACACATTATCAGCCATGTATATAAAAGAAATAATGATCATTGAATTCGAATTTATTTGATAAAAAACTTAGGTGAAAAAATTTATATTTTTATTCTCCTGTGACATCTTTTGTCAGCTCATCAAAGTGAACCCTTGTCTTTTTTTTTCCATTTGGGATTAGATTGAAGCAAAGCAGACAGTTTTTATTTTTCTAAATTAAGTAGCTAGAATGAACTGTCTTCTTGCTAATTAGGTTTTTCTTCCCTCACTTCCCCATTCTTTTGGACAACATAGGGAGTGAGAATGTTTTCTGGATTTACTGGTACAAAACACTTGGGATGAAAAGACATACATAATGAGAAAAGACCTACAAGAGAATGACTGGTACAGAATAAAAATCCATTTTCTCATAGACAAAAGTGTATCATGCATAATATTTAAGAAATTTCTTATGACTAAGTAATTATCCAATGCAAAAGATAGTTATAATTTTAAACAGGCTCATAGAAAAAAATGCAGTGCTAATTAGAGAAATAGAGGTTGAGCACAATTTGAAATTGAGTATATCATGAAAAATAAAATATATGTTCTTAAAGGTGACCAAATTTAACATGTATTATGAAAGACATTTTGAACACAGTATCATGAAGTATTCAGTTAGAAATTCAAAGTCAGGAACACCTAGACATAAACTTCCACTCATGTTTTTTGCCTTTTCGCTCCTTAAATATTATATATATAATGCATTATTTAATTTAGCAAAGTAGTAACAGACTCAAAAACAGTTGCATTTGAGAAGAGACTTCTAAATTTAACCTCTTAAAATTACATGTTATGTCTAGATATTTAGTTAAAAATCATTTAAGGGATGCCTGGGTGGCTCAGTTAGTTAAGCATCAGCCTTTGGCTCAGGGTCATGATTCCAGGGTCCTGGGCTAGAACCCTGAATCCAGCTCCCTGCTCAGTGGGGAGTCTGCCTCTCCCTCTCCATTTGCCCCTCCCCCTGTTTGTGTGCACACACTCTCTCTAATAAATAAATAAATAAATAAATAAATAAAATCTTTTAAAAAATCATTTAAAAACAGATTAATATTGATTAAATAATCTGATTTGGGGGGGGACACCCTATAGTAAAATCCTTTCTTTAGTTCATCAAAATTCAACTATTTTGTCCAAAGCATTACTTAATATTCTTTTAAAAATGGGATTTATAGGGGTGCCTGGGTGGTTCAGTTGGTTGGGCATCCAACTCTTGTTTCCAGCTCAGCTCATGATCTCAGGTTCGTGAGACTGATCTCTGAGTAGGGCTCTGTGCTCACCTGGGAGTCGGCTTGAGATTCTCTTTCCCTCTGTGCCTCCCCTGCTCTCTCTCTTAAATAAATAAATCTTTAAAAATCGAATTTATATTGCATTGTGCATACACAGTAATAACACTACTGTATTTTTTTTTAAAACAAGGCATCACTTACCTATAAGCTGAAAAACAAACTTGACTATGAACTTACATTTCCTTTTTATAAGGTGTTTTATTTTATTAAAATATTTTATTTATTTACTTAACACAGAGAGAGATCACAAGTAGGCAGAGAGAAAGGCAGAGAGAGAGGGGGAAGCAGGCTCCCCAGGGAGCCGGACGTGGGGCTCGATCCCAGGACCCTGAGACCGGGACCTGAGCCAAAGGCAGAGGCTTAACCCACTGAGACACCCAGGCACCCCTTATAAGGTGTTTTAAATGCAAAGCTTAAGGCATAAAGGTTACAAGGAGCACCCAGAATTCATGGAGAAATGAACAGTAAATACAGCAAGTACCACAGGGTTTCAGTGCCTGTCTTCCGCTCACCATAAATCTTTGTTGACCTTACATAAATTACTCATTCCACAATTCATTGATAAAATATCACTGATAAAATATACCCAATATATTGATAAAATAACAGGTTGTCTTTCAAACCTGATCGGTCATACAGTGCCACGGCAACATTTCTTCACTGCCGTGCTGGTTTTAGGAAAAAAACCCCACTCACCGGGAGATCTAAACTGCCTAAATCCCAAAGATTGTCTGATTTTAAACTGCGTTTAATGCCGAAGTGAAACATATTCCATGTCCAGGGAAATCATTCTGGTGATGAAACCCTTCGAAGCTTAAAAGAGTGTGTTGAATAGGAAACCTGCCTGCCTTCTAGAATTAGACTGTATGAAGGTAATTGAGCCAAATGGCAGCTTTATCCCCAAGTGAAATTACTTCCTCTGCATCGAGTATAAGGCATCTGAAGATTTATCTGACGTTCCTGATACCTCAGCAGTGACACTGATATTGGATGACACATTTGGCATCAGGGAAGGATCATTTCTCTTTAGAATCTTCTATATTTGTTAATTAAATGATCATTGTTGGATGCATCCTCTTCATGAATATAAATTACCAGCCCAGCAAAGGACTCATATTTGTCGGGCGTCTTTTATTATGAAGCATTTTCCAGGGTGCAACGAGCTCATTTTACATTGTCACTTGACATATTTAGGGATTGCTTTTACCCAACACTGCTACGTTACCCTTAAGTGACTGGGTTATATCAGGATGTAGTTCAGTAAATATAATCGCTCTTCTCCTGACTTGTGAAGGTTCATTTTTTTTTTTTTCTTGACTAGGCCTACGCCGCCAGCAGAATTTTGTCCACCCAGACTTTCTGGCCATGGGCTGTGATAATTATCCATGTTTCTTTCAATATGCCATCGACAACTGCTCCTATATTATATGTTTGCATCGGACTATCAATAATTTTTAGTTCCTGTTCGGCACTATTTTCCAAACTTGCCATGATTTCTGGGTAATAGTATGCTCCAATGGGTAGGTTTCTCACTGGAATAGAAATTTCATGAGGGCATATTTTTGTCTCTCTTATTCCCTATGTACCTTAATGGCTCAAATGGTGCCTTGGCACTTAGTAAATGCTCATTAAATTTTTGACTGAATCAATGGTATAAATAAAACAATGTATCTCTTTATCAAAATAATATACCATAATGAACGAATTCCAAACTCTTAATTAGAAGTGACATGACACCCTATACGGAATACACTTTATAGGGCTATAAATAACTGGAAAAATGTTCTAATAACCTCCCCACCTTAACAGACATTTTTTGGGGGGGGAGGGGCATCCAATTTCTTTTCAACATCCCTCTTAAACTGGGAATACTCAAATGTGAGGGTCTCATTTCTGATTTTCTACAATTTAAGACCAGTACCCCTTCATTTTAGCCCCCTTTTCAGAGAGATTACCAGAGTCATGTTTTATATAGCATATAGCTTATTCATGATGTCATTCACCTCATACATAATATTTTGAAATTTTGGTATTTTTCTTACAGTCATTAATTTCAAACAAAGGCAATTTGTTTACTTATTAAAATAATTCTTACAAAAGCATAAAATGGACTACTGACAAATTCTTCTAATGTTTCCCCTTTAAGAATAATGTTTGTCTCTGTAATTCTGAAGACACTTTTCATCTGGTTAAGAAGGCTTTCTTCTGTGACCTTCAGTTTGTTTCCTAGAGTCCAGAGTCTCTCATTGTTATACACAACTAATGAATCGTTGAATACTATATCAAAAATTAATGGTGTATTATATGCTGGCTAACTGAACGTAATTAAAAAGAAAGAAGGTTTTCTTCTATGTTTACTGGATAATTAAGGAAAAAAATAACTGAATTTCATATAATACGTTTTCCACACCCACCCCATCACATGATCTTTTCTGAATTATATTTTTGGTTTTGCTGGGTTTTAAGCAGGCTCCACACCCAGCATGGACCCCAGTACAAGGATTGAACTCGCTACCTCAAGATCAAGAGCTGGATGCTGAGCTACCCAGCACCACTTGGCTTTTGTTTTTTTTTTTTTTTTGTTTTGTTTTGTTTTGTTTTGTTTTTAAAGATTTCACTTATTGACCTGACAGACAGATACCACAAAGGGGCAGAGAGGCAGGCAGAGAGAGAGGAAGGGAAGCAGGCTCCCCGCTGAGCAGAGAGCCAGATGCGGGACTCGATCCCAGGACCCCGGGACCATGACCCGAGCTGAAGGCAGAGGCCTTAACCCACTGAGCCACCCAGGCGCCCCTTGGCTTTTGGGTTTTAAACAATCCTGGTATTCCTAAACTTTATTTTGGATTATATATTTTATTTTTATATACTGCTGAATTCATTTTGCTAATATGATATTGTGTTTAGGAATTCTGCACCATGTTCGAGACTGAGATTGGCTTTTAACTTTCCTTTTCTGTATTGTCTGTGTCTAATATTCCTGTTTTGGTTATACTAGCCTCACAGATGAGGTGGGTACCGGTCACCTTTCACTCTTCTTTTAAAGAGTCTGAAAAAAAGGGAGGCAAACCATAAAACAAATTCCTGCCTCTAGAGGACACACTGAGGGTTGCTGGAGGGGAGGAGGGGCTGAGTGGGTGATAGGCATTAAAGAAGGCACTTGTGGGGAGCACTGAGTGTTATACACAAGGGATGAATTTCTAACTTCTACTCCTGAAACTAATATATATTACACTCTATATTAACTAACTGGAATTCAAATAAAAACTTGAAACAAACAAAAATAGTTTAAGGAAGGCTTTGATCTTTTCCTTACAGGTTTGATCAAATTCATCCACAAAACTATCTGGCTTTTGGTATTTTCTTTGAGAAAAGATTGTTTTTTGAACAAATAAATTCAATAATTGTTAGTTTTAAATTCAGACTATTTTTTTCATATTAGTCTTTATATTTCATAGATTTCTAGGAATTTGCCCATTTTGTGTAAGTTTTCAAACATATGGGCATTAGGTGGTTAAAATTCCTTTGCCTTTATATTTTTGTTTTTGTAACATAAGGCCTCATGGATTTTCAATGAACTGTATGTATTTCAAGTGTACAATAGATGAATTCTGACTATGTGTACATCCTGGAAACTATCACCTAATCAAAACAATGAACATTTGCTTTGATCTCCAAAGTCCCCTCATACTGCACATAATGCTTGTCAACCCCTCTGGCCCCAGCCAAAAAAAATGCCTATCAGGATTTTGATTGGGATTGCATTGAATCGACAGATCAGTCTGGAGAGAAACGCCATTTTAATGATTTCAACTTTTGCAGCCCATGAACTTTTATAACTAATTCCCTAGTCTATCCCCATTTATATTTCTCAGCAAAGTTTTGTCATTTTCAGTATAAAAGTCTTGGACTACTTTCATCAGATTTAATATTTAGTGTTTCATGGTGTCGATGGCATTACTTTTTGAATTTTATTTTCAATTGTTTGCTACTAGCATATAAGAAAGGAATTGACTTTTGCTGAATTTTCTAATTAGTACTAATAGATGTTTTGGAAATTCTCTGGCATTTTCTCTATATATAATTCTATCATTTGCAAATAGCAACAGGTTTACTTTCCTCCTCCCCTTATGTTTGTACCTTTTATTCATTACTTTATAAGGATGGCTAGAACCTCCCAGTACTATGTGAAATAGAATCTGCACAAGTGGCCATCTTTTTCTTGTTCCTGACTTTAGAAGGAAAGAATTAACTCATTCCTCACTGCATATGCTGTTAGCTATAAGTTCTTTCAGTTTGAGAGAGTTTCCTATTATATCCTAATCTCACCAGTGTTTCTGTTTCTCTTTTATCATAAATTGTTGCCGAATTTTGTCCAATGCTTTTTCTGCATCTATAGAAATGTTTATCGGTGTTTTTTCTTTATTCTGTCAACGTGGTGAATTTCACTGGTAGCTTTTGAATGCCTAACCAACTCTGTATGCCTTGATCAAATCAATCTGGTCATAATTTATTATCCATTTGATATTGGATTTAAAGATTTTCATCACCTATATTTATGAGTGCTATCAGTCTCCAACACTCTTTCTTGTTTTGTAATATCTTTGATAGTTTTTTGGTACTAAGTTTATGTTCTTTCCTCTTTTAAAATGTTTCCACAAGGGGTGCCTGGGTGGCTCAGTGGGTTAAGCCTCTGCCTTCAGCTCAGGTCATGATCTCAGGGTCCTGGGACTGAGCCCCGCATCTAGCAATCTGCTCAGCGGGGAGCCTGCTTCCCCCTCTCTCTCTCTGCCTGCCTCTCTGCCTACTTGTGATCTCTGTCAAAGAAATAAATAAAATCTTAAAAAAAAATGTTTCCACGTAAGTCTGTATTAAACTTTCCCTTAAGGGCGCCTGCATGGCTCAGTCAGTTAAGCACCTGCCTTGTGCTCAGGTCATGATCTTGGGGTCCTGGGACCAGCCCCATATTGAGCTCTTTGCTCAGCGGGGAGTCTGCTCATCCCTCTCCCTTTGCCCCTACCCCTTGCTCATGCTGTCTTGCTCTCAAATAAAAATATTTTTTTAAAAAGAAAGTTTTAAACTTTCCCTTTGATATTTGATACAATTAGCCAATAAAATCATCTGGGTCTTAAGTTCTATTTTAGGGAGTTCTGTTTTTGGTCTCTCTTGGTGAACATACTATGTTCACTTGAAATGAATGCCTATGCTGCATTTCTCTTAATTTGTTGAGTGGGTGGTATCACAATCCTTTGCTATGTTTGTAAAATAGCCTAATTCTCTCTTTAATTCGTTCATTTTTATCCTCCCTGTGATTTGGGGCTCTTTTATTGGTGGACACATTTATAATTTCCATGATTTCCTCATCAATTACACCTCTTATGATCACTGAATGTTGTTCTTTGCATCTGGTGGTACGCTTTGTATTAAAGTCCATTTCATTTAATAATGTAGTTATTCCGGACTTAAGTTCATGATTTGCATGGTATATCTTTTACTCTCTATTTGCTCTTAATTTACTTGATACTAAATACTAAATAATAAATACTAAAATTTGTCCTTCATCAGCAGTTTGCGAATGAGTTTTGCTTTTTTAGAAACTCTGTCAATCTCTGCCTTTTAATGGAAATTCTTAGACCAAAAACATTAATGGATTTTTATATGGTTAGATTTATCTACCATTATTTACTTTACATTTGTCTTCTCCGGGTTTTTTTTTTTTTTCCCTTCCCTTGTTCCCATTTTTCTGCCTTTGCTTGGATTTGAATAATTTTGGTATGCTATTTTAACCTATATACTGGATATTTTTGCTAAGTATTTTTTGTATTCTATTACAATTTAAATAAACATGTACATTTACTCAGCATTAATCCTGTACTGCCTCATTTAAGATGTAAAAACTTTGCAACCACATAGGTTCCTTTATTCTCATGCTCCAATTGACTTTATTATAGTTTTCATATATATTATTACATCTATAAACATCACCCACCAGTTAATAAGTAGTCATACATATATACAGTGGGAAAAACAGTTAGCTGCTAATGACAAATTCTTTTGGTTTTCTTTCACCAAAAAATGTCTTTACTTTGCTTTTATTTCTAAAAAGAATATTTTTGCTGGATACAGAATCCTGGGCTGGGAGTGCTTTTTTCTTGTTGTTTTGGTTTTTTGTTTGTTTTTTGTTTAGCACTTTAAAAATGTTATCCCATTGTCTTCTGGCCTCTGTGATTTCTGTGGCAATCCACAGTAATTCAAATTGTCTCTTCCCTTATCCCCTTTATATAATGTGTTGTTTTCTTGCTACCTTTAATGCTTTACTTTTTAAAAACATTTTAATTTCAATAGCTTGACTATGATGTCTCTAGGCATTTTGATTTTATCCTGATTAGGGTTCACTGAGTTTTTTCAATCTGTAAATATAAGTTTATCACCAAACTGTGGGAGTTTTAATCCATAATTTATTCACCTTTTTGGGGGTTACCAATCTCCTTCTCCTCTTTTTCTGGGACCCCACTTACATGTGTATCAGATGATGGATATTTTCCTAGAGGTAACTCAGACTTTCTAGATTTTTGTCCTATATTTTCTCTTTCTTCATATATATATATATATATATATATATATATATATATATATGTATTTTTGTTTTATCTTCATGTTTACTGCTTACCCAACATGTTTGTTCTGCTAATGGGAACATACAGTAAGTTCTTAGTTTCAGATTTTATGTTTTTGTTCTAAAATTTCCATTTAGTTTTTTAATATTTTCTATTTTTCTACTAATATTTTCTTTCATTGATGCATTTGAAGTGCTTTTTTTCCCTTTTGCATCATGGTACATATGTATAATAGCTGCTTCAAAGTTTTTGCCTGATAATTCTAAGATCTGGATCACCTTAAAATTGGCACATGTAGATTATGTCTTTTCTTGAAAATCAGCTTTACTTTTCCTCATTATTTGCATGGTAAGTAATTTTGGATTTTTTATTGGATGCTTTTAATGTTTTGTTGTATAGATTCTGGATTTAGTTATAATCTCTAGATAATATTGATATTTTTGTTTTAGCAGGCAACCATAGTTAAGTTTATACAGTGCATTCTGTCTCTCATTCTGTAAGTAGTGTTCAAATCTCAGTTAAGTTTTTACTTTTCTCATTTCGGTCCATCCTATACATTTGCTGCCCAAGAGTTAGGCTGATACTTGCACAAATTCACATATAAAATTAGGTAACGTTCTTTTCTGGGTCTATTTCCTTACATAGCTTCTTTTTCCTCTCCCTTTTGTTCTTAGAGGGTTTCCTTGATTCTGATCATGAGAATATGGTGGGGTTTCTACTAGACCATTAGCTGTTTTGGTAGCGCTCTCCATAGCTATTACCTGCTCTTATGGAAAAGTCACACAAAATTCATGCCCCTGTAAGTTGTTTCTCCAAGTTCTGACCATCTTGAATAATGTGTTTTTCTTTACTTTTCAGAATTTTCAGGTAGTTTGTTTTGGATTCTGTCTAAAATTTATAGCTGAAAGCAACAGAAGGAATGGACAAAGAGAGATTTATACCACCAGAGCAGAAACAAAACTCCTCTCTGTCTTGTCTCTTTAACCTCTGTCATGTCTGTAGTTTTGTCTCCCCTTTTTTTAAATTTTAGTTGTCACTTGTTAAACTTTTTTTTTTTTTAAGATTTTTATTTATTGACAGAGAGAAAGAGAGATCACAAGCAGGCGGAGAGGCAGGCAGAGAGAGAAGGGGAAGCAGGCTCCCTGCTGAGCAGAGAACCCAATGCAGGACTAGAACCCAATGTGGGACTCGATCTCAGGATCCTGAGATCATGACCCGACTCGAAGGCAGAGGCTTAACCCACTGAGCCACCCAGGTGCCCCTGTCTCCCTTTTAGGTAGAGATTTCTCTTTTTTTCTTCTTACTAAAACTTATACAGTGTTTGCTATTTTATTAATTGTTTAAAAGAACTAAGTTTGATTTTATTTTTCAATTGAATCACTGGCTTCTATTTCTTTAATTTCTGACCCTGTATTTATTATTTCTTCTATCATCTTTTACTGTTTTTCCCTCAAGGATAAGAATTTCTAAAATGAGAATTTAGCCAATTAGTTTTAAGTCCTGTCTACGCTATAATATAACTATTTAAACCATAAAGTTCTCTTCTTCAAAGCAGTTAACTGATACATAAAGAACTGCATGGATATAGTGTGCACACTGATGGATTTGGGCATATGCAACACCTGTGGTACCATCACCACAATCTAAGTACTAGACATAGTCTAGTCTAGACATAGTACAGAGTCTCCTCTTTGGGGGGTGGGAGGTAAAAACATTTTATTTCTGGTAAAAAAAAATTTTGTGTGTGTGTGGTAAAAATGCTTAACAGGAGATCTACCCTTTTAAATTTGGACCCACACTGTACTGACTACAGATACTATGTTATACACAGATCTCTAGGGCTTACTCCCTAGAGAAGCTGAAACTAGACATACTGAACAATAGCTCCCTATTTCTCCCACCCACCAGCCCCAGGAAACTGCTGTTGTATTCTCCACTTCTATGAGTTGTACTACTTTGTATCCCTCATGTAAGTGGAATCATGGAGTGTTTGTCCTTCTATATAGTTCTCTTAAAACATTTTCACTGTATGAAATATAAAGCAAAGTATTTAAAAATATTATTTAGCTGTACTTTTAAGTTTTTATTAATTTTTTGATTCAATGAGTTATTTAGAAGTGTGTTTCATAATTTTCAAATGTAAGTTTTATGTACTTCAACTTTTCATTATTACGTCTAGTTTAATTATCTTGGGGCAGAGAAACTCATTTTTCTGAATCTTATTTTATGACTTGGTATGCAGTCAATTTTTATAAATGTGGGGAATATCTTACTAACATAAGGAAGGCTATCCAGACAATGGAATACCTAATTAATCTAGATAGTTATTAATTTAAAATGAAAAAAGAAATTACAGTTATTTTACTTCTCAATAAATGTTCTGGTTTTAATTTCAAAGTCTAGAGAAAAAAATTATATATAATCCATTTTAAACAAATAAGAACGGAGAGAAATAAAAAAAAAAATCGAAAGTGTTTACAAAGGGTAAAAATATGAGGATGGACTGTGGGAACACCAGAACCTAAACTCTGTTAGAAGGAAGGTGATAGGATGGTGATAGGCAAGGAGAATGGCTTTGAGATCCAAGAGCAGAAACAGTGAACTGGAAACACAGGAATCATTGATCAAAGAACTCGATGTTTAAACTGATCTCTCGGAGGAGTAGATTTACCATGATTGTGACACATCCTGGGAATAGACAGGTTGAAGCAAAACAGACTGGAGGTGAGATGCTCATGGAACTGAGAGAAGAAATGGTGGATAGGTCACATGAGTACATATTTAAGATACCAGGAATGGTTATAACTGGGGAGGAGAGAAAGACAAGAAACGAGGAGGTAAAATAATCTTTAAATGACAGGAACTAAAATGCAGTATATGATGGTGATGGACTGGATTATGCTTCCCACCCCTACCCACCCCTGCCAATTCGTATTTTGAAGCCCTAATCCCTAGTGTGACTGTATTTGGATTCGGGGCCTTAAAGGTGGCAATTAAGGTTAAATGAGGTCATAGCCTGGGCCCTAATCCAGTGGGGGAGGAGAGGGTCCTTATTAGAAGAAGAAGTGAGAACAAGGATGCACACACATGGAGGAAAGGCCACGTGAGGACACAGTGAGAACGCCATCTACAAGCCAAGGAGCAAGGCCTCGGGGGAAACCAACACTGGTGACACCTTGATCTTGGTCTTCTAGCCTACAGAACTGTGAGAAAAAAATGTCTGTTGTTTAAGCCACCCTAGGAGCTTAAACAGGCAGCACTAACAGACTAATGCCATGACAGAACCAAGAGGCCTCTCAGGGGATCTAGCTGGGGGACATGAAGCAGCATGAAGAGTTTGGACTTCTAAGGAATTAGGAAGAAAAGGGGAACATAAGAAGCAAAGAGTGAACAAGGGATTCAGCATCACTTCTTTGTGAGTGATTTGGAATACAGAGCTGCCTCAACTTCAAAGAACTGCAGCTGAAGCCGTGCCCACAGGGAAAGTGAGGTTTCCATTCACGGACTATGTGCGAAGACCACTGAGAAAAGAACAAGTACTGTGACACCTGGGTGGCTTAGTCGGTTAAGTGGCCTGCTCTTGATTTCGGCTCAGGTCACGATCTCAGGGTCCTGGGATTGAGCCCCACATCAGGCTCCATACCTAGTGGGGAGTCCCCTTGAAGATTTCTCTCCATTGCCCTCTGCCCCTCCTTCTGCTTGCTCTTTCTCTAAAATAAATAAATAAATACATCTTTAAAAGAAAAGAACTAGCACTAAATGGAGTCTGAAATTCTTGCATACACCTCTGAACATCTGTGAAGATGTCCTCTTTGAGCCTGCAGTGGGTTTTACTTACACAGTTCTCCACATACCATAGGATCCATGTTTTCTATAATGTTTTACCAAGTAATAGTAATATCTATTGATCTCTATAGCATTTTCTTTTCCTTTCATTTTAATCTTTGAATTATTTAATATTAATCTATTATTTTGGCTGTTTGTAAACTTTTATCACCAATTAAGATTTAGGAACACTGATTTATGGCTTCAGAAAGTATCATAAAGCTAGAATAATCAAAACAGTGTGGTACTGGCCTAAAGACAGATACATGGGAAAATGGAACAGAATAGAGAGCCTAGAAATAAACCCACACATGTATGGACAAATGATCTTTGATAAGTGTGTCAAGACTACATAACGGAGAGCGTCTTCAACAATGGTGCATGGAAAACTGGATATCCACAGACAAAGAATGAAATTAGACTCTCATATTATACCATCTCTAAAAGTCAACTCAAAATAGAATAAAGACTTAAACATAAGACCTGAACACATAAAATTCCTAGAAGGAAATATGGGGGAAACATTGGTTTTGGTAATGATTTCATGGATGTGACACTGAAGGCAGAGGCAACAAAAGCTAGAGCAGGCAAGTGGGACTATATCAAATCAAAGGGCTTCTGTACAGCAAGGGATACAATTGACGAAGTGAGAAAAGCAACCTATGAAATGGGAGAAAATATTGGCAAGCCATGTGTCTGACAGAGTTAATATCCAAAATACTTAAGCAACTCCTACAACTCAATAGCAAAAAAATACACAAACAACACAATTTTTAAAATGGAAAAGGACATAAATAAACAGTTTCCCAAAGAAGTTTCCCCTATAAATGGCCAACAGGTATATGAAAATTTCCCTAATTATCAGGGAAATATAAATCAAAACCATAATGATATACTGTCTCATATCATTAGGGTGGCCATTAAAAAACAAACAAACAAAAAGCCCCAGAGAATTACAAGTGTTGGCGAGGATGTGAAGTTGTTAAAACCTCTGTGCACTGTTGATGGTTATGTAAATTGGTGTAGCCACTATGGAGAACAGTATGCAGGCTCCTAAAAAAATTAAGAATAGAACTACCACTTGATCAAGCAATCTCCCACTGAGTATTTTTCCAAAGGTACTGATAGCAAGATCTTTTTAAAAAAAGATTTATTTGGGAGAGAGAGAAGGAGAGAGAGAGAGAGCAGCATGAGCATGTGGGTAGGGGAAGAGCAAAGCAGGAGGGGGAGGGAGAGAGGGAAGCAAAGTTCTCAAGTTCTCAAGCAAAGTTCAAGCTGAGTGTGGAGCCCAACACAGGGCATGAGATCAAACCTGAGCTGAAACCAAGAGCAGGTTGCTCAACTGACTGTTCCGTGCAGGCGTGCCAATACTGGTATCTTTGAGAACTATGTGTACTTTCATGTTTACTGTAGCATTATTTACCACAGCCAACAGGTGGAAACAACCTAAATTCTTTGATGTAGGAATGGATAAGGAAATTTAGTTATCATTTACATATATACATGGACATACATACAATGTACATACATACAATGGACTATTAGTTATCGTTTAAAAAGAAAGATATCCTGTTATATGCTAAACAAACATGGATGATTTGGCTAGGTGAAATAAGCCAGTCACAAAAGGACAGACACTTACATGAAGTGTCTACAGTCAAAGTCATAGAAACAGAAGGTAGAATAGTGGTTGCCAGAAATTAAAAGGAGGAGGAAGTGGCGAGTTGTGATTTAATGGCCACAGAGTTTCACTTATGCAAGATGGGAAAATTCTAGGGATCTGTTGTTAAATAATCTGCATATAAGACAATACTGTACTGTATGCTTAAAATGTGTTAGGGAGCTAGATTTTATATTATGTGTTTTTCACTGCACACACATGCACATGCGTGTGTACACACACACACATCTAAGAATGCTGAAGGAAAATACCATTATTATATTTTGCTATAACTTTCATAGCACCTTCAATATTTTCAGCATGTTAGGTGGTACATGAGTATTAGAGTTCTTAGAGTTTATAAAAACACTTTTCAAAGCTGTCATATTTTATTAAAGTAGGCACAGATCCAGACAGCTAAAGAGATTTCCTCTAGGTCCTACAGTTAACCCTAAAATTCTAGGATCTTCCTTCATGCTCAGATCTTCAGCTTACACTGTTTCATGTAATTTCTCCTTTTTTGAATTACTTTAAATGAGGCAATTTAATTCACCAACTGGTAAGAGCAAAGCATTCTGGTACCACCTTCTGCATCAAATACCATCTTGAGGAATTGCAAAGAAAAAGCACAAAGAAAAATAGAAACCGTGATTATAGGCTTATAGAATAGTCTCAATATGAAAAAAACTACCTATTCAGCAAAAATTAAGGATTTTGTGTATATTTGTGGTGGTACAAGTAGGCAGAAGGAATGAGAATGCAAGAAATTAAACTATGTAAGTGAATTATGAAGCTACCTTTCTTTGGTTACCTTAGGACAAGGAAACTATAAAAAGCCTCCAAGCTTAACTATTATAAAAATTTTCTGATTTTCAAGTTGTAGATCATTAAAACTTATTCTGATGGAAGATTGTATTAGATAACAGATGACTTTTGTTTTCAAGAAATATGATCGACAGATATCTTTTGATATTGATTGCATTCAGCACTGTCTGGATATAGTGAAGATATCTGATATGTCACTCTGGTTTTTTTTTTTTTTTTTTTAAGATTTTATTTATTTGACAGAGAGAGAGATCACAAGTAGGCGGAGAGAGGCAGAGAGAGGAAGGGAAGCAGGCTCCCCGCCCAGCAGAGAGCCTGACGTGGGGCTCGATCCCAGGACCCTGAGATCAGGACCTGAGCTGAAGGCAGAGGCTTTAACCCACTGAGCCACCCAGGTGCCCCTGTTTTTTTTTTGTTGTTTTGTTTTGTTTTTTATGTCTTGGAAGAAAGACTCAATAGCTCCATATCATTCCATCTCATATTTTCACATATGCATCCACAAATTAGGCTAAGGATGGCAAATATTTCTGGAAAGAAGAAAGCATCTAGGCAACCCTTTCAGATTGATTTATTTGTCATATATAAGCCCAGTAATTCCGGTGAGACTAAGTCTACAGTCCTTTTTGTGTTAAAAAAGTCTCCTTTCTAGAGGCTAAATAATATTCAGTTGCCTATACAGACTGCCGTTTGTGACCACAGGGATGAATTCAGAGGACATGATGCTAAGGAAGGTAAGACGGAAGCAGAAAGAAAATACTGTGGGATCTCACATACACATGGAATCTTAGAAAAAGCTGATTCATAGAAGCAGAAAGTAGAGCAGGGGCTACCAGGGATGGGGAGGGAGGGACAGAGGAGATGGTGTTGGTCAAAGGGTAGAAACAGCAGTTACGTAGGATAAGTTCTAGAGCTCTAATCTGTAGCCTGATAACAATAGTGTAAAATATGACATTATATACTGGAAATTCATTAAGAGAGATTTCAGGGGCTCTCACCAAACACATACACACACAGAAAGTGACTATACCAAGAGATGGGTATGTTATTAGCTTTGCTGTAGTAATCATTTTACTATGTATACATATACATAACATTATCATGTTATGTACCTACACATAATCATGTATACGTATACATAACATTTACATGTTAACCATTTTTATAAAAAAATAAAGAATGGGGAAAATATTCTCCTTACATCCATATTGAAGGTGCCCTGACTAGCATGGGCCATGACTATGTCAGGCCTACATATGGTGGGTAGAACTGAGAAGGGGGAAATGTTATTTTGATATTACTTCTCTGTCCACTTTTGTTCAAGGAGCAGGGTGAAACCAAATGTCTGGGACAAGAGTATTTCCAAATTCCGTAGTAGCTTCTTGAGAAGTTATCATCAGTAATACTCTGGTATCTCTGGGTCCATGCAGCCACCACACCCCCCAGTAATCCGGACTCCCTGCTGGCAGAAGCTTGATTTAAATGAACAAGTGAACACAGACACCTGGGGACAGAACACTGAACATACGCGCATATGTGGAGTCAGCAAGGCGCATTACTTAGTGAACAAGTAGAACCTACAGACGGAAAGTTGATAGAAATCACAGAATAAAACAGTAAGTAGAGAGTCAAAGTATCACGATTCATTGAGACATATAAATGTATATTTATATGTTTATCTACATATATATATATATCAATAGCTACATATATTTAAGAGATAATAAAGAAGAAAAATAGTTTTTCTCTTTTCCTCTTGATGACAAAGAAAGTGGCCCAGATGTGTGCATTTATCTCTAATCTGAATGAAAGATGTGAATATATTTTCAGGGATAAAGCATATTTTATCTCAAACAGCACTGCCTTATCATTCATACATTTATACTAGCAAAAATAAATCAAACTTCTACTTAAAATTCAGTATATGTGGTTGAAATTATAGAATTGATGATCCTCAGAATTTTCTGCAAATTTTGAAATCTTTCTTTGGATTGGTACATGCTATTTCTGGTGGTTACAGACACCTCTTCTTCTCCTCCTTTAAAAAAAAAAAAAAAACCCAACAGAAAAAAGATTTGTAGAGACATGTCTGAGTGAATTACTCATTCTGAAAGCATGTCTACTGGACAGAATTTCTCTATTATGAACACATCTTTTACAAGGTTACATTATGTGGTAGAGCCCAAACTCCCTGAAGCAAGAATTTCTGTGGCATAGAATGCGACTATCTTAGAAGGCCCGGTTGTGTAAATTTACTGTTTTTCATTTATTGGTGGTTCACATGTTCTTATTGACAATTTTGGCAATGGTCCAAGGAATGAAAAAAAAACTGCACTGCTTTTGCTATTTGGAGCTAAACACAAACTAGATATTCAATATACAGTTGAATAAGAAATACCTTAAAATATCTGATTCCATTAACAGGAAGTATGTACAAATGAAACCACATAAATCATGTAAGAATATTTGTAGTTGAAAACCATATGGACTGAATGAAATACTCTTTTGTGAGTTTAAGAAAATCTTATTTTTATCAACAAATTAGTCAAAATTTTCAGCATTTATTTAGCACCTACGGTAGTGAACAAAAACAAGCACAAGATCTTGTTTTACCCAAATGCAGCTTTTAGTTCAGTTGACCCAAGTGACCCTGCATTATTATTTAACTTTTCATGTATTTTAGTTATTCTATTTAATTGTTCAGGTGAATATGAGAAAGAGCATTTGATGCCTCAGAAACAAACAAAATTTACATTCTTCTTTTTGGGGGTAAACTTAGTTGACCTAATCAAAGGATAAATTCAGTAACAATAAAAGACCAGGATATGATTAGTTGCAAAATTCTAGTCGAATTCAGTAAGAGGATCAAGCAATTTTCTTGGGTAATAGAGTTGACCCTTGAATAATGCAAATGTGAACTACCTGGGTCCACTTATACATGAGTTTTGTTTTTTCTTTTATAAATACAGTAGAGTACTATCAATGTATTTTCTCTTCCTTATAATTTTCTTAAAATTTCCTCTTTTCTAGCTTACTTTACTGTAAGAATATAGTATACAATACATATAACATACAAAATATGTGTCAACTAAATGTTTGTGTTATTCGTAAGGCTTTCAGTCAATACATTCTTAGTAGACAGGATTTTGGGGAGTTAAAAAGTATAAACAGTTTTTTGACTGCATGAGGTAAGGGGGAGAGTTGGTACCCAGAAACTCTATGTTGTTCAAAGGTCAACTGTATGTATATATGTCTTTTAATGGGTCAAAGTAATAATATATTCATTAGAAAAAGAAAGTACTTTGCATAGTGGAAACTGCTAAATAAGAATTTGCTGTTTTATATATATATATATATATATATATAAATATAAACATATATAAATATATGTTTCATATATAACATACATATATGTAAGATGCATATATAACAATATATTATAGTAAGATATATATTGTTACATATAAACAATGAGTTTATATATTGTTATATTTGCTTTATGTATACGTTTGTAACAGCGAATCCATGTTTAACAGTCTGCTGGATGCAAAACGCTTTCTCTTTGTCAATTACAACACTCTTGCAATCTTGGTACTGCTATTCTAAATTTACAGATGGAGAAACAGGGGCATGGCCATGATAATAAACCTGTAGTTTGTATGAGGTGTGCTTCCTTCTTCAGACACCTGTTGAATAGTTAGGAGTGCTGAGAAACTTTTTGTTAGCCTCCAGGTTATGATTGGTATTTCAGAACCAATAATTCCCCCTTTGGAACAACCACATTTATTTGGGTGATAGCATTATCATCAGGTATCCTGAAGCACCGTACACATACCTTCATTATTCTAGGAGCAAGAGCTGTTACTAATACCCACAATTTCATTTTTGGTTTCCTTAATAAATCTAATGGTAAAAAAGTTTCCCTAGGAGATAAAAGGGGCTAGAAACATATGTGACCCATATTTTCTCCCCTGGACTCATTAAAATACTAGTGGTTAGATACTAAAACCTTTGCTATTACCTCTTTTTTAAGATGTTTTTAAAACATTTATTTATTTTAGAGAGAGCGAGAATGTGTATGGGCAGGGGGAGGGGAAGGGGGAGACTCAAGCAGACTCACCTCTAAGTAGGGAGCCCAACACAGAGCTCGATCCCAGGACCCTGAGATCATGACCTGAGCCAAAATCAAGAGTCAGACAACCCACTGAGCCACTAGGTGCCCCTTACTTCTTGATCTTTTTATCATTGAAATTATCTTAGTTTATGCTAGCATCTCCATCTTTCGTCTCTCGGCTTAAGGTTAAAAAGTATGATAGAACTTAGATACCATCAATTCCAACCTCCTCATTAAACCTCTTGTCTAAATATTTTTGTAAGTTACTTCAATTATTCAGATTGTTCTTAATAAAATTACTCAACTTTAATTTGAGCAATTTTTGCAGAGACTAGTCTTCAATGATAATTCATAAGAGTGATTGTGGTAGATTGTTTAAGCCAAAAACTATTCTAGCTATTTAAAAATATAATCATGAGTAGGTGGTATACTCCAAAAGAATAAGGGTTGTAGCCTCAGTGTACATATAGTTCCTGGGAAGCAATCCTTGTTTATTATTCATTTGATAAATATTTATTGGACATCAGCCAGGATGTTGAAACAAGATACAGAGTGATCGCTGTCTGTCCCACTAAAATGTGAACCTTATGAAGTCAGGGTCTTTTTATCTTACTTATTGCTGTGTTTAACACCTAGGATAGTGCTTGCCATATAACTGCTGCTTGAGAAACTTCTGCTGAATGGTAAATGGAGTAAATGAGTAATACCAGCAACCGAGTGGACAAGTAAAAACAAACATTAACAAAATATAGGAGATTATTTTCAAACTGTAGTAAGTGCTCTCAAGAAAAAAATCCCTAACTGCTGACAGAGAATAATGGGGGGAGATGTTCGTGGAGTAGTATGATCAAGGAAAGCTTCTCCAAGAAGATAATGTTCCACCAGGAGCCCAGAGTTTCTAGAAGACGGAGGTTAAGAATGAACCAGCTATGGGAAGAGCAGGGTAGAGCATGCCAGATAGAGGAAGCCTGAGGAGAAAAGCTGACCCATTAAAGGCACTGAAAGAAGGCTTGTTAGGTTGAATTCAGTAGTGAGGGCCAAAGAGGTTCAAAATATAGCTGAAGAGGGGACAGGTGCAGATGAATCAAGGCCCTCACTTCGAAGGCCACGGGAAGGAAGGTGGATTCTATTCTTGTGGTACCAGAATACCGGAGACTATTGCGAATTGCCAACTTGTAATACAGTCTCTATCTTCCCTACCGACAAAACCTCAATTTTGTTAAGAGCAGCCATGTGCACAGTTACTTTAAAAAAAAAAATCATAAAACAAAACCCACTACAGTTCCCAGTCTCACTTGCATTTAGGAGTACCACGCGGTATATTTCTTTCTTTTTTTTTTTTTTTTTCAAAGATTTTATTTATTTATTTGACAGACAGAGGTCACAAGTAGGCAGAGAGGCAGGCAGAGAGATAGAGAGAGGAGGAAGCAGGCTCCCCGCTGAGCAGAGAGTCCAATGTGGGGCTCGATCCCAGGACCCTGGGATCATGACCTGAGCCGAAGGCAGAGGCTTTAACCCACTGAGCCACCCAGGTGCCCCCCACACAGTATATTTCTGTTCAAGATACAAGTGGAAGGGGTTTGAATGGAATTGGGAGGAAAATTTTGCTTTCTGGTACAAAGTGCAAATATGACTGGTACTGTGTCTTTAGCCCTTCCTCTTGCCTAGAGGACCTGTGATGCCAAAAGCTAAGCTGTCATCTTGCCACTAGGAAGAAGAGGTTGCATCGCTGCAAATAAGCCAGTCCTGACATCCTCGAGCTACTGAACCAAAGTGAGAGACCCCCACAGCTCTAAATTTAGAAATCTGAAATGTAAGAAAAGTACTTTCACCTTGCTCATAATTTAATACATTTATGATTGATACAGTGACAGATGGAGTGAACAAAAGTTTCCAGTTCAATGGAATTCGCTGAGAATATATTAAAGAGACAGAGATTTTTTAAAAGATTTATTTATTTGAGAGGGGAGTGGGGCAGAGACAGAGGGAGAAAAGAATCTTAAGCAGCCTCCGTGCTGAGCGCGGAGCCCAATTCAAGGCTTGACCTCATGACCCTGAGACCAGGACCCTGAGATCAGGTCCTGAGCTGACACCAGGAATTGGATGCTTAACTGACTGTGTCACCCAGGTGCCCCAGAAGTGAAGACATTTTTGACAAAGCAGCATCTTGCAAAACAGGAAACAACAGAAGTAAATAATAGGGTTTTTTTTTTAAATGTTAAAAAAGAATGAATTAAAAGGATAATGGAGTAGATACCCCTGGGTCTTTGGGTTTCCTGGATACACCTTTCTTGGCCTTACGATCATCGATGGTAAAATGAAAAGACTTAGACTCAATGACCTCCAAGTTTCCCTTTATCTCTCTAAGTCCATGAATATAATAAGAGTTCTATACTTTCTCTGAGCCTGGAAGTTATATAAGTGGAGGGACATTGATTCTTGGATGTGAAGAAGAGAGTGTACGTGGCCTCAGTTTTCACCATAAAATCAATGAGCTGAATGGTGGAGTCTCTGGGAGCCAGGGAAGGTCAGGCTAAAGTTGTATAAGATGAATTATTCATGGTTTAGGACTGGAGTGTTCTGGTCTTCTTCCAAAAGTGCTCTTCAAAGAAGATCAAAAGTGGAGAGGTGAACAGCATAGGGGATTAGTTGACAAACATGGGTGTGGAGAAAAAAAAAATCAAAAGTACAGGATAGGGGGGTATGTATACAATGAAAATGAATTAAAAATATCAAAAATACATACCAGTCGTGTCTAAGATTTTAAAAAAGCAAATTATTTGATGCTTGAGAACATAAAAAAAGTTGATTATATGTTTTACAATTCTTTTTAATGCAGTAAGATAAATGACAAATGGTAGGTAGCACAGTATAAAAGATGCATCTTTTTGACATAAGTATACGTAGTGTTTAATAAAAACTCAGCACTCTTGACAAAGAGAATGTAGAAGAAAAACACTGTGGTTTTGCCTCTCCTTTATTCACTAAACAAAGTGATTTTCAAATAAGGTTTAAATCCCACATCTATAAAAAGTAATAAAATAGCAGGATCATGCAAAATGTACTAACAGTGTATTTAATCCATTTTTTTCCGAAGGTCCATTATATAGAAGAAATCCAAGTGATTTCAGCAACTCTTAAAACCTGAGATTATGGGGCACCTGAGTGGCTCAGTGGGTTAAGCCGCTGCCTTCGGCTCAGGTCATGGTCTCGGGGTCCTGGGATCGAGCCCCACATCGGGCTCACTGCTCCGCAGGGAGACTGCTTCCCCCTCACTCTCTGCCTGCTCCTCTGCCTACTTGTGATCTCTCTCTCTCTCTGTGTCAAATAAATAAATAAAATATTAAAAAAAATCCTGAGATTATGGTAAAGGGAAGTGTTTTTTCAGTACTAGAAATAATTAAATGTTCTAGTTTGTGAAATTACCAATTCAAATCAGAAACCCTATCAAAAATCATCAAACTCAATTTGGAAAATGCAAATTAGGAAACCTTAATATCAGTACCCACCAAAATCACTTAATAGATTATCCCATAAATTCTGTGAAAACAAATGGAAAACGTAGAAGGTAAGATTAGACGTGCTCACTAAAAACAGGTAACATCAGACTAACCTACTTATCTTTCACTGATAAAAATTCTACTAGACTGGTAAATTAGCATTAATCCATAAATTTGGCTAAGATTTATTGAGGCATACTCTCTAAGAACAGAGTGCTAATTTAGGGGAATAATATTGCCTGTAACATTGACATTACTCTCCTGTAACTATAATTACGTTCAGAGAGTGCTAAATATTGTTGAGAATTACTGCGGAAAAAAATAATACGGTACTTTGAAGGACGAGAAGATTAACTTGACTGGAAGACTAGGTTGCCCACCATGTTCTGAGAAACAGGAGACTTTGGGGGGAAAGGCTTCCTGTAACAGAATTCCTCACTTTTTATTAGTAGCTTTGGATGGAATTTCTCAGGAGAAGGGCAGGATCTATTGCACAGAAGGCTGAACTGATGAAATTACAATTTGAAACCTCTGACAGGTGATTCCTAAAAACATGTTCTTCATTTAAAAATTACCACATGGGGGCGCCTGGGTGGCTCAGTGGGTTAAAGCCTCTGCCTTCGGCTCGGGTCATGATCCCAGAGTCCTGGGATCGAGCCCCGCATCAGGCTCTCCGCTTGGCGGGGAGCCTGCCTCCCCCTCTCTCTGTGCCTGCCTCTCTGCCTACTTGTGATTTCTGTCTGTCAAATAAATAAATAAAATCTTTAAAAAGTACCACATGACTTTAGTCAAATGGGCCAAATGGGCCAATTCCCCTCTGACTGGAAGAGTCAACCCAAGACAATGTAAATTGCTAGAATGCTTCATGTCTTGGTTAAATGAAGCCAGAGGGGTGCCAAAAGGACATGGCCCACATACTCCCACACCCTGTCCCGTCGCAGTGAGGAAGACAGTTTCACAAAAACTGACCACAAACTGGTGGGTCTCCCTGGGAAGGCGCCCTCTTGGAAGGCTACACGGTGGATGGATCAAGGTTGATTTTCATGTGGAGGAGTCAACTGTCATTATACTGACTGTGTCATCCAGTCTTGCTAAACTGAAAAAACACTGGAGTCCTAGGATCCTCTCTGAAATCACAGATGGATGGGTACAGACCGACTGCCTAGCCCAAGATAGTATTAGGAGACAGTGAAGATGATCCAGAAAATGGCAAGAAGCATCTGGGGGGAAGGGTGGTGACACGAGGTGAGTCCTGGGTCCTTGCTGAACTGGCAATGTGCTAGTTCCAAAGACCTTCCTCACCTGGTAGGTGGGGTGCACTTTAAACAAAGCAGATAGAATGTGAGATTATAGATGAATTGCTACATTGTCCGCCCCAGAGTCTTTGGTATGTGTCTCACATACCCCTTCTGGGCTCAGCACTATGTGTACTCATAAATTCGAACTCCAAACTCTTTGAAGGTATCATGTCATATCTTCAGGAGACAATTTGTTTTTTTCTTTTTCTATCTAATGCACAGGTGAAGCTGATAAAATTCCTTGTTTTCTTTCCTGTGAACACACATGTACACACACACATGCACATGCACACACATTCCTACTCCGTCCTTTCCCTGAGAGTGTAGCCTTTGGAGAAATCCTTCCTTGTTGTGAGAATGTTAGGTCAAATGCCGAGCTTCGTAGGGCAATCAAGCCCTTTCATTAATGAAATGATCAAACATCCCAAGGTGTAGTGACAGCAAAAACTGTCACTGCCTGACTTACTATTCCAGTTTTCACTGTCCCCCTCTTCTCTAGTATTTGCAGCTGCCCCTTATCTTCTTGTAATGCATTTATAAGGAGATGCATAATATTCTTTCTTTTTTAAAGATTTATTTAGAGAGAGAGCATGCGAGCCAGCAGGAGGAGGAGCAGGAGAGGGAGAGAGAGAGAATCTTTAAGCAGACTCCCTGCTGAGCGCAGAGCCTGACACAGGGCTTGGCGCCATGACCCATGAGACCAACTGAGCCACCCAGGCACCCCAAGATTTTTAATACTATTTCTAATGTTTTTAGCAGTTTTGTATTGGAAGGACTTTTTTTCCCCCCAAATAACTACTGCAGCATACTGCTGAAAATGGTAATCTCTAATAAATTATTTAAAATTGCATTCTTGAAGTGTAATGTACAAATTACATACATGCAGAGAAGTGCACATCGTAAGTGTACTACTGAACAAAGAATCAAAAAGTGAACTTAAGGGTGCCTGGGTGGCTCCATGGGTTAAAGCCTCTGCCTTTGGCTCAGGTCATGATCCCAGTGTCCTGGGATGGAGCCCTCCATTGGGCTCTTTGCCTCAGAGGGGAGCCTGCTTCCCCCTCTCTCTCTGCCTGCCTCTCTGCCTACTTGTGATCTCTGTCTGTCCAAAAAAAAAAAAAAAAAAGTGAACTTAAACATGTGACATGACATGATGCAGGTTAATAGAACATACCAGCCCTCAGAAACCCACTTCATGCCCTTTACAACCACAAGCTTTTCCCTCTAACTAAAGATCATAAGAATACTGATTTCTAACACTACAGATTTATTTTTGCATAATTTTAAATGTAATCTACTGTATGAATTGCATTGTGCCTACATTTGTTTGTTCAATATTAAGTGTATAAGAACTATTCTGTTTCATTTAGCTATATTAGTTTTCATTGATGTGGTTTCTATTGTATGAATATATCACAATAAATTTACCCATTTTACTACTATTGGGCATTTGGGTTGTTTTAAGTTTTTGCTTATTATCAATAATGTTGGTACAAACACTGTTGTGTCTGACCTCTGGGTGCATGTGTGAGTGTACTTCTACTAGGCATTATCTAAAAAGAAATGTGAAAATATTGGGTCAAAATGTATTTCAGTGTTAGTAGATAATGGCAAACAGCTTTCTTAAAATTCACCCTCTGATCAGAGGTAAAGAGTTCCTCTGGCTTCATGTTTGCCAACACTTAGTAATTCAACTAAAATTTTTTTTTAGCTGTTTTTGGGGTATTAGTATCATATTGTATTTATACTTTGCATTTCCCTGATGACTACAGAAACTTAAAAATTTTACTGACATTATTGGACAATTAAATATCTCTTGTGACTTTCTCATTTAAGTAGTTCACCTGTTTATTGTTTTCCTTATTTGTTGTTTACTTATTAATTTGTATATACTTGGATAGAGCTTCTGTGGTTATAGATCTTGCAAAAATCTCCTAAGTGTTTTTTTTAAAATATTTTATTTATCTATTTTTAATTTCTGAGAGACAGTGTGTGTGTGCAAATGCGGGGGAGAGGAAGAGGGAGTGGGAGAAAGAGAACCTCAAGAAGACTCCACACTGAGGATCAAGCTTGACGTAGGGTTTGATCTCACAACCCTGAGACCATGACCTGAGCCAAAACCAAGAGTGGGATCCTTAACAAACTGTGCCACCTAGGCACCCCTGCTAAGTGGTTATTTTTATAACCAATATATAAAATTGACCTGAAATTGGTTTCTATATATGGACATTTCCTTCTTTGGTAGTTTACTAAGGTTTTACTTTTGCTTTTGGCATGAACAGATACTGAAATTTATCAAATATTTTGTTTGCAATTGTTGAAATGGCCATATCTTTTCTCCTTTATTTTCATAATATTGCAAATTACATGAAGTCTTTTTAGTATCAAAACACCTTGTACTCTTGGAGCAAAACCAACCTTGGTCATATTGTATTATTCCAATATTTTCTGGATTTGATTTGCCAGTACTTTGCTCAACATTTCTGTTTATGTCAGTTTTTATATTCAGACTAGAGTGAATTTTGAAATAAATTGAGAAATCCTCCCTCTTTTTTTTGTCTTGAGAGAGTCTGTTTAGGAGTTGAATTACTTTTTCCTAAATGTTAGCGAAATTCACTGATGACACTATTTTGGCCTAGAGCGTTCTTGGTGGAAGTTTTATAATCATGGGAGCAATGTCTTGAATAGACATTGGACTGTTCAGATTCTTTATTTTTGTGTAAGTGTTCGTGACAGTGTTTTCTTGAAATTTTCTCATTTTATATAAATTTCCAAACATATTGGGATATATTTGCTGTTGTGCTTCTTAATTTCTAAAGATATGGAGATTCGACAGTTATTGCTGATTTCCAACCTATTTCTCTGTGATCAGAGAACACAATCTATAGAATTCTGTTCAATACCCCAGAATTTGTTGATTATGATTAATGTTCCATGTGCATTTAGGAAGAATGCCAACTTATAAACAGATGACTGTATATAATTTGGTCGCATTTGTGAATCATGTTATTCAAATTTCTTACACCCATGCTGCAACTGTTTTGTTGAAAAGTCTCACAGTATGATTGGTTGATCATGTTTCTTCCCACTTCTGTCAAGTTTTGTTTCTATTTTCTGACTCTTATTACATAATATGAATTTAAGTCTTTTTCTCTTCCTGTCAATTAAAATTTTTATCTTTAGGAAGTGTCCTCTTCATGTCCAGCAATGCCTTTTGGATATCCCTTAGAAAGACCACAGTCTGGGACTGGCTCATCCAGGGGTGGGGGGTGAGTAAATCCATCTTGAAATCATTTGCGCCTCAATCTGACCACTGTGCATGATTTCCCCACTTATTCCTGCCTGATCTTACCTACAGTTGCTGATGAAACTCTTCTCAGTTCTCTTTCCAACTTTTGATCATATTTTGAAAAGAAGCCTTTCCTATATACTTTAAAAATTATATTCATGTATTTTATGCTTAAGTGATAGAAAACATTTTTATTTGCACCTGAAGAGATCAAATATTTACCTACAAATTCTGTTTAAATGAGTTTTGCTTTTATATGTGGAAAAGATAATCAACCCAAATACCTATACATTCCGAATTAAAATGAAAATATTTCAAATTAAACATATGTGTCCTCAGAAGAATCCGCTCAAACAGAAACTATGGACCAACTCGAGATCTGATTTACTTGAATTAAGTATTAAGCCCAATTAGTGCTTTCCCGCAGCTAAATCAGGAATAGAATCATTGTCTAAAATGAAAAATAAAACCAAGTACAACTCAGAAACCCCAATCTTAATGCATTACCAAATACTCCCAAAGAATAGGCAGTGGAAATTTGAGGTTACGGTAAGATGGTCATTCCCCTCTTTGTCAGGGCATCTTGGAGCTTACTAAATATGAATCTAGTATGGCCAGAGTCTGTTCTTTAATATTTCCTAATTGTATGGTAAGAGACACTTTTGTAATTTGAAATATGTGTCTATAGCGTCTCAGAGAACTTTTTATATTTTGAGGATTTGTGAGCTCACATATCTTAAACAGGCAATTGTACACCTTTAGCTGTATTTTCTTTTTCTTACCATAAATATCAGATGCTATAATTAAAGAAAGGCATGAAACTGGAGTACAAAATAGATGGTGTGCCTCCCAAAGTACAACTTTGAAAGAAAAAAAATCCCTGTAAAGCAATGGGAGCGTACTCTGTGATTATGTGCTCTGGGGCAGTTACCAGCAAGCATGATGGGGATTACAAATTTGCTTGCTCTGGCAGGAAGGATATGCCTATTAACAGAAACCAGCTGTTCGGGAAAAAATGCTATGCCCAAAGTAGTGGAAGGATGTCTTAATTTAGCTCTGGGCCACATTTATTACTGCTGGAAAAAATATCACAGAAACTATCAACTCTATTCAATTAATAATGTTCTTGTGAATTTATGCAACACAAAGGAAATATTAAGAATAGTTCATCTAAAGCAAATCAATCTCTATGGTTTAACCACTCTTTTCTTTCACCACACGATATCTCTGGGCTTTCCAACTCGTGGTTTTTCATTCAGGCCTCTGCAAGGAGGGAATTTTAGCAACTTAGTAGAAAATGTTTGTGCTTTCCATTTCTGAGTGACCAGTAGGTCCTTCAGAACCCTCCCTCAGCACTGAGGACGGAGAGACTGCCTCTAGGATTCACCGAGCCTCAAATACCTATGTTTTTCTTACTCTATGACTTTTGCACAAATATCTGGTCTCTTTCTAAATTTGGCTGAAATTATGTCGCAGCTTATAATGACATGGCTTATAGAAATATTTAACTCAAAGGTGTAAAATGCATAGAGATAGGAAAAGGTCTAATTGAAATATGAAAGGTCTAGAACATAAGGGTCCTATTTCATTTCTGAAACATCTTCTTTTCCAGAATGATCTCTGGGTATTTTTGGCATCTGTTCTAATCTAAGGATTTTTACTGAGAACCTATTAGTGACCAGATGAGTTAGTAAGTGCTATTTATATAATATTCAGTAAGACGAATTTCCTCCTGCAACTTAGTTGAGGCAAAACCACCAATGACTGCAAACCTAAGTGATAGTCACCATGAAGAAGCTCAAGGATTATAAGGGAACAGAGTAAGAGCACTGGAAAAGGGCAATGGTGCATGCTCGGGTGCGGCGCGTGCGCGCACGTGTGTGTGTGTGTGTGGGTGTGTGTGCGCGCGCGCGTGCGCACATGTGCTCTTCCACAGGAAGCAGAATCAAGAATTGAAATAGCAACTGGAAGCAGACAATTTTTATGGAGAATCGAGGGAAAGGCATTCCAGATGAAGGGATCAGCTCGGGCAGAGGCTTCTGAGGAACCAAAGAGCTGATTGCACTTTCTCAAAGGGTGTGAAAGAAGGGAGCATAACTGAAGATATTGCTGGGAATGACCAGCAATCGCTGTACCAATGGGTAAAAAGATTCTACAAACTTTGCTATGAAAGAGAGGAGAAGGCAAAGGAGTCAAGGCTCAGAGACAAGACCCTTTGCTCATCTTTGCTCCTGCTTTTATTGGTCCTTCAGGATAATCACAAATCCTTACCACTGTTTCTCAAGCACCTGATGTGTGACAAGGAGTCTTACTGAAACTGGGAGGATCTGTGTACCAGAAATCTGCGTGTTCTATGAGTTCTGCTAAACACAGCCCAAGGGACAATGCATCCATCTCTTAGATCACAGGGTGGCCCTTTGGTCTAAGAAAGCTTAGGGGAAAGGCATCCCCACCTCCCAGCATTCCTACGGCAGAGTGGTTGCTCAGGCCTTGGCATTCCAAAGGCCTATGTCCTTCTCCATTGCCCCCAGCGGCTTCTGTGTTACATTTTAACAAACCAGCTATTTATGGCTGAGTTCATGCTCTCCGTTAACCCCAACAAGTTACAAGGTGTGCAGAGGGAGGCTGAAGAAGGGCTTTGTGAGCAGTGCCCAGGTAGAACTTTAACCTAAACCACGGGCAAACCTTAAAGGATTTTAAGCAAAGGAATGACATCAGATTTAGGAATAGAAATTTCCACCCTCCTCTTCTCTCAGGAAGGATATCCTTTGGCTTAGGTGGTCAGAGGGCAGGTGAAACTTTCACCTGGTAAGATCCCGGAGATCAAGGACTACTAAACTGATCGGCACACAGTATCCAGGACTGAGGATATCTTCTGGATAAGTTTGGTAAATATTTCTTTTCTTTTGAATGGCTGAGTAAATAAATGAGTAAAAAGCCTGTGAGTATCTATCTAACCCTCTCTTCTTCAGACGTAATACAGAAGCTGATGTACTCCTGCCCCGACCTACGATATCTATCCTATGCCCTAGCACTGTGCCTACATCAACTCTTGGATCTCTCAGCGATCTCTCAGCCGCTGGCTTTTGGCAGTCACTAATTTGGTTTATTGCAACAAACACTCAGTGAAAGTTCACAGTGTATGTATGTCAACGTGCTTGGTGTGAGAAAGAAAGAAAGAATGCAAATGCCAGGTCTTTGCCAACCAACAGCTTATCATCTCAACCCACTTTTATCAACATAATTTTCCTAAATCCTGTATCTTACTTTTTATAATTTTTAAATGGAATTTTCACTGCATCAAGGTAATTCGGGAGCTATCGTCTTTAGAAAGCATTTCATTGTATCAACTTTCTAACCATTTGACGGACTTGATACTATTTCGTTCTCACAAGCCTTTGGCCAGTCTCTGTTGTAATTAAAGAAATCTTTCCTTTTAAATTTACTTTTTAAATAAGTCGGTCACTTAAGATTTGATTATATTTTGCTATCCACAGTACTATCAGTACACACTCAAAATTAGTTTCATTATTTGTGCCCTATTAAAATTTGATTTTAACAGATGGCAACAGACAACTCTGTAACTGCAGGGGAAAATCTATTTGTTTTTGCAATTTTAATATACACAAGCTGGGTTTGCTTTACACGTGAATAAGCTAAAGTTCGTCCACAATCTTAAATTCTGTTCATTTTGGATTTCTTTTGCACATGCCATTTTTCTGAACTGCTCCATAAACTCATGTTTGAAATGGACTGAGATTCTTAGTCTTTTGGAAAGATTCTTTGACAGATTTCTTGGTAATGCCTCCAACTAGTTAATTGTTCTGGTTAAGAGAAAAAACAGCATTCAATGCATTGATATGGAAATTGTGAAAAACCAAAGGTTGGGACAAAGGAATGCTTGTAATCAATTGTTTTTGACTCTTCCATTTTGGAAGTGTGAGGTCAAAAGGTCTAAATCGTAGTTTTAAATTTACTTTAAGAGCTCACATTTTTAATGCACGGTACTTAGAAAATGCAGTATTTTCACTTTTTAGATGGATGCGAAATGGTCTTTATTTTAGAAATTATATTTAATATGATTAGATTATATATCACAAGATTACTGCCCCTTAACTGTGAAATTTTTAATGCCGGATGCTTAAGTTTTGCCCATTTCAGTAATTCTTTTTGCATTCATTTTCTTTTCAAGGAAGAGAAGAGAAAAGAAACATTTAAATATGTAAGAAAATTACATGGTGCATTCATAGCTCTCAATTCCTGCGCCAATTTGTAGTGTTTTCAGCTATGTCATTAAATAAGCATTAAACACATTTTATGAATTGAAAAAAGAGAATTCAAAACTTTGTGTACTTGGATGATATCCAGTTTTTTGTTTTTTTTTTTTTTTTTGGTGGGTGATAAATCCTGATGGGCATTTCTTATGGACACAGAGGGGATCCCAGCATTTAAGAGTCTGGGGTTGGCCATGCCTCTTGCTCCAAGCTAGAGCACAGGCATTAGTCTTTTGATGACTCAGCAGAGAACACTGGAGGGCCTCAGGGGTGTTGAGGGGAAGCCCCCCTCCCTTCTGCTAGAGCTAGACCCAGCATCTCTGGTGAGTGCTTCTGCCTCTCCCACCAATAATAACAGTAACAATAATGAAGGCAATGAACATGAGCTAATGGCTAATTATGGACCATTCTCTGTGCTGCTTTATCCAGATCACCTCCTTCAGTGGGCTATGTGAAGTAAGTTTAAGGTCTACATGGCAGAGATGAGCAAAGTGGAGTTTACAGGAATTAGGCAATTTACCAAACCTCACGAAAGGAATAGAGGGTGTGGTAAATTTAATGCCACGGCCCGTGCCTTCCTCTGCGGCAAGCGGAATCTCTGTGGATTCCCACCTGTGCTGGACCAGCCCCCGGTGTGAAGTAGGTGCAGGTCTCCATGCTGCTACTGCTACGTACCTATGTCCTCATGGCTTTTTCCATCTCCTTCCAGCATAATTTGCTTTCAGGTGATTTTATAATATAGTAACTAATTATCACAGCGTTAAGGACTGGGACACCATCCTTCTCTTGGACGGAATCTGTACCTCAACTCTAGGGACAGTGTCAACATATCTCCCAGAAGTCTCTAAGCTGATTTTTGCAGATATTGGTGGAGGGTAGCATACTGCTCCTCCTTCACTGATTTTAAGGTCTTGGGGTGCTTTTCAAAGCTCGGTCTACATCTCCTCCCTGATAGATTTCTGATGCTACTATCCATCTAAGGATGGAATGCCATCATGGAGAATACCATGTTATTCTGACATTCTTACTATGTACATCCTTCAGGTACAGTAGGGCTGAATAGAGAAAAGAAAATTGTTAAGAACACTTCTTCCCACTTGGAATGTTTGAATGGAACAATATTCTTAATTCAGTTACATTAGGAAGATCAACCAACGGATAACAACATACCGCACTTTTCTCAAACAATAGCTAGATCCCTTGCTTACATGGAATGTAATTAATTCCCAGGCAGCTTCAGCATTTAAATGACTGACCCCCTTATTCACAGCCATTGCTGAATTTCTCCCAGGGGCTGGGATATAATAAAACCTTTCCTGGGTTTACTTCTCTGCTTATCCCCTGTGGAAGCCAAACATTTGATAAGTCCCTTCTTTGATGCAGGAAAATATAAAATCAGAAATATGATTCTTCCTTTAAGAAAGAATCAGCTTTAATTAAGGAAAGCTAGGCAACGTCCTGGGGGGAAACATTTGTATATTCAGTTTCTGTCTCAGAAATCCCTCTGAATGCTCATAAGAAAGCTGATATCCTGACCTAGTAAACTAGATAAAAAAAAAACATTGGTTGGGTAACCATATTTGAAGTAAATTTCTCAAATAAGCTTAAACTTGACCATGCTCTGCCCTTGGGACAGTGATGATTTCTCTGTTGTGTTTCCTGCCAGTCAGTGTAAAGAGGTGAGGGCACACTTGTTGTTGCTTTTCTCAGCTGAAAAGTAACAACTTAAATGTAAACCTTGGTATTTCTGTTGGAAGTCGGTGAACTGCATTTCAGATAACTGCGGGTAGTCTAAAATGACAGTGGCTTGGAAGGGGGGAAGCAGTGATGGTTTACAACTTGCATTTGTGGTTAAAAGACACAGAATCGATTTAAATCAATGTGTTGTTTTTAATCATTACTCCACCTTAAGTTATTCTGAATACATACAAAAACCTTAGTAAAATTTCCAATGTTTGGAAGCAACTAGATTTCCTGTCTCCTGGCGGCAGACATTTAAGCTTGAAATGCCTTTCAAATCACAAAATACTACTTTATTCATATGTGAACACATAACTTCAAACCCCACAATATTCATTTTGTGAAATGTATTAATTTCAATTTCCTCCAAAACCTAAGCTAAAAACATTTTTCCTCCGGTGTGTAGCTCACTTATGCCCCAGAACAAACTATTGCCCATAACCCAGATGTAATATTGGATTTGGACCTTTTGCTATGGTCTAGCATCAAATGGGAAGAGTATTTTAGTTGTACATGGGCCTCCTTGGTACTTTGGAAATCACATTATATAAGTAGCTCACTTTTTTAGTCATGTGAAGGAAATAATGATCAGAACACACCACTGCATGCTAATTAGTTGAATGTAGACAAAGTAAAATAAAAACCCCACAACATTAAAACAGCATGCTTTCGAACAATTATTATACACCAGTCACTGCTAAGAGTTTTCTGCCTATCGTGTCACATCTAAAATCCTTCTGAAGAAATGTAATCTGATGCTACACACTCTAAGGTTCGAAAAGTAGGAGGCATATCTATTTTGTTGACTGTTCCTTCTCTAGTATGACACAGACCTGTGCTCAATTAATATTTATTTAATTACAGAATGACTACCCTTAGTCCGGCTTTCCTGATAGAGAGACAGAGCATCTGAGAGGTTAAGTAATTTATCTCAAGTTACACTGTGTGTAAGCCCCGGAGCTAGTCTATCTGATTTCAAAGCTCAGGCTCAGATCATGAGGCTCTACTGGCTTGCTGTACTGATGTGTAAATGTCATTCTAGTTCTACTGAAAATCATACAAGATAGGTACAATGTAGAGGCACAAAAAGTAGATCTAAGATATAAAGCAGGAGCACAGTTTTCTCTCATACTAAGATGGTACACACTCATTCTCACAGGACATGGAACCGCCTATCTAGACAGTATTTAGCTAATAATAATGGCCTGAATTCCATGGGAAATGGACTTATTTAGCATGTGGCCAGGGGATGTGTCTATGCTATTGCTTAAATTCCCTAGATCCAAGTGGTGGCTATTCTTTACTATTAGTAAAGATCTCTGCCATGGAAAGCTTAAAACCATAGAACAAAAACATGTTCTCAGCCACGAACTTCAAAATGCCCTTTTCCTGCCCCTCCCCCAGACCTAAAGTGTATCAAGTTAGTATAAAATTTTATTCCAGTGATTTAGTTTGTTAGTTTTCTATCCACCATCCACTTCCTTAGATTATACTCGTCCTCATAAGAACTCAAATTCCTAGTAGCCCCAGAGTTTCTCTCTGAACCCTGTCCCCCTATCCCTGGCACCTATCCATCTCAGATTATGAAGAGACAGTTGCTGTCTTTCAAGGCTTCTGACTTCCTCTGTTTTAGGATGCCCAAGAACATTCTGGAACAAATGTCTTTTTTTTTTTTTTAATTTAAATTCCAGTTAGTTAACATACAATGTAATATTAGTTTCAGGTGTACAATATAGTTAACACTTCTATACAACACCCGGTGCTCATCACAAGTGCCCTCCTTAACCCCCATCATCCATTTATTCCAACCTTCCCCCCACCTCCCCTCCAGCAACCATCAGTTTGTTCTCTATAGTTGAGATTTCCCCCCATGTTCATCTGTTTTGTTTCTTACTCTTCACATGAGTGAAATCATATGCTATTTGTCTTTCTCTGACTTATTCTGCTTAGCGTAATACTCTCTAGCTCCATCCATATCACTGCAAATGGCAAGATTTCATTTTTATGGCTGTGTAATATTCGATTGTATATATACACACCACATCTTCTTTATCCATTCATCAGTCAGTGGATATTTGGACTCTTTCTATAGTTTGGCTATTGTGGACATGGCTGCTATAAACATTCAGGTGCATATATTCCTTCAAATCAGTATTTTAGTATCCTTTGGGTATAATTAGTAGTGCAGTTGCTGGGTTATAGGGTAGTTTTCTTTTTCCCCAAAAGATTTTATTTATTTGACAGAGGTGTCCAGAGACACAGAGAGAGGGAACACAAGCAGGGGGAGTGGGAGAAAGAGAAGCAGTCTTCCCACTCAGCATGGAGCCCAACATGAGGCTCGATCCCAGGACCCTGGGGTCCATGACCTGAGCTGAAGGCAGACGTGTAATGACTGAAGCCACCCAGGCACCCCTGGACTGTAGGGTAGTTCTATTTTTAACTTTTTGAAGAAATGCCATACTGTTTTCCAGAGTGGCTGTACCAGTCTGCATTCCCACCAGCAGTGTAAGAGGGTTCCCCTTTCCACATCCTTGCCAACATCTGTTGTTTTCTGTGTTATTACATTAACCATCCTGACGGGTGGGAGGTGGTATCTCATTGTGGTTTTGACTTGTATTCCCTGATGCTGAGTGATGCTGGACACCTTTCCATGTGTCTGTTGGCCATCTGGATGTCTTCTTTAGAAAAATGTCTGCTCATGTCTTCTGCCCGTTTCTTAAATGGATTATTTTTTAGGTGTTGAGTTTGTTAAGTTCTTTACAGATTTTTTGATACTGGCCTTTCATGTGATATGCCATTTGCGCATAGCTTCTCCCACTCTGTAGGTTGTCTCTTAGTTTTGCTGATTCTTTCCTTCACTGCGCAGAAGCTTTTTATCTTGATGAAGTTCTAATACTTTAGCTTTGCTTTCATTTCCCTTGCCTCAGGAGATGTATCCAATAAGAAATGCTACACCTGATGTCAAAGAGGTTGCTGCCTGTGTTCTCCTCTAGGATTTTGATGGATCCCTCACATTTAGGTCTTTCATCCATACTGAATTTATTTTTGTGTATAAGGAAGTGGTCCAATTTCATTCTTCTGCATGTGGCAGTTTTCCCAACACCATTTGTTGAAGAGACTTTCTTTTTTCCACTGGATATTCTTTCCTGCTCCATTGACATACAGTTGTGAGTCCATTTCTGGGCTTTCTATTCTATTCCATTGAAAGATATGTCTGTTTTTGTGCCAGTACCATACTGTCTTCATCACTATAGTTTAGTAATATAACTTAAAGTCTGGAATTGTGATACCATCAGTTTTGCTTTTGTTTCTCAAGATTGTTTTGGCTATTTGAGTCTTTTGCGGTTCTATACAAATTTTAGAATTGTTGGGTCTAGCTCTATGGAAAATGCTGGTGGTATTTTGATAGGGACTGCATTATATGTGGAGATTGGTTTGGGGAATATAGGTATTTTAACAATATCTGCTCTTCCAATTCAAGGGCATGGAATGTTTTTCCATTTCTTTTGTCATCTTTAATTTCTTTTATGAGTGCTCCATAGTTTTCAGAGTACAGATATTTTACCTCTTTGGTTTATTCCTAGGTATCCTATGGTTTTGGTGCAATTGTAAATGAGATCAATTCCTTGATTTCTCTTTCTGCTGCTTCATTATTGGTATATAGAAATGCAATGGATTTCCATATAATGATTTTGTATCATGTGACTTTACTGAATTCATGTATTAGTTCTAGCAATTTTTTGGTGGAGTATTTTGGTTTTTCTATGAAGAGTATCATGTTGTCTGTAAATAGTGAAAGTCAGACTTCTTCCTTGCTGATTTGGATGCCTTTTATTTCTTTTTGTTGTCTGACTACTATGGTTAGGACTCCCACTACTGTGCTGAACAACAGTGGTGAGAGTGGACATTCCTGTCTTGTTCCTGACCTTAGAGGAAAAGCTCTATTGAGGATGGTATTAGGTGTGGTTTTTTTTTCATCTATAGCCTTTACTATGTTCAAGTATATTCCCTCTATCCATACTTTGTTGAGGGTTTTTATCATGAATGGATGTTGTACTTTGTCAAATGCTTTTTCTGCATCCATTGAAGTGATCATATGTTTCTTATCCTTTCTTTTATTAATGTGATGTATCACATTGATTGATTTTGCAGATATTGAACCACCCTTGTGACCCAGGAATAAATCCCACTTGATTGTGGTGAATGATTCTTTTAATGTACTGTTGGGTTTCAACTGCTAGTATTTTATTGAGAATTTTTGCATCCATGTTCATTAGAGCAAATATTGGCCTATCATTCTTTTTCTTTCTTTCTTTTTTTTGAGAGAGAGAGAAGGAGAGAGCACAAGCACGAGAAAGCAGACAGGGGGAGAGGGAGAGAGAGTCTCAAGCCCAATGCAGGGCAGGGCTCTTAACACCCTGAGATCATGACCTGAGCTGAAGCCAAGAGTGGGATGCTTAACCGACTGAGCCACCCAGGCACCCCTGTAATTCTATTTTTTAGTGGAGTCTTTGGTTTTAGAATCAGGGTAATGCTGGCCTCATAGAATCAGTTTGGAAGTTTTCCTTCCGTTTCTTTTTTTTTTTTCTTTTCTTTTTTTTTTGTAATTGTTTAAGAATAGGTATTAATTCATTTACATGTTTGGTAGAATTTCCCTGTGAAGCCATCTGGTCCTGGAGTTTTGTTTGTTGGGAGATTTCTGATTTAATTTCTTTGCTACTTATCAGTCTGTTCAAGTTTTCTGTTCTTTCCATTTCAGTTTTGGTAGTTATGTTTCTAGGAATTTATCCATTTCTTCCAATTTGTCCAATTTATTGGCATATCATTTTTTACAATATTCTCTTAATTGTATTTCTGTGGTGTTAATTGTTGTTTCTCCTCTCTCATTTTTGCTTTTATTTGGTTCCTTTCTTTTTCCTTTTTGATATGTTTGCCTAGGGATTTATCAGTTTTATTAATTTTTTCAAAGAACCAGCTCCTGGTTTCATTGATCTCTTTTACTGTTATTTTGTTTCTATATCACTTATTTCTGCTCTAGTTTTTATTATTTCCCTTCTGCTTCTGGCTTTGCTTCATTTGTTGTTCTTTTTCTAGCTCCTCTAGGTATAAGGTTAGATTGTTTGAGATTTTTCTTGCTTCTTGAGGTAGGTTTGCATTACTATATAGCTCCCTTTTAGGACTGTGTTTCCTACATCCCAAAGGTTATAGACTTTGGTGTTTTCACTTTCATTCATTTCTATGTATTTTAAAAAATTTCTTCTTTAACTTCCCGGTTTACCCATTCATTCTTTAGTAAGATGTTCTTTAACCTCCATGTATTTGTGGTCTTTCCAAAATTTTTCTTGTGGTTAACTTCAGGTTTCATAGTTTTGTGGTCATAGCATATGCTTGACATGATCTCAATCTTTTCATACTTGTTGAGGTCTGATACGAGACCTAGTATGTGATCTGTTCTGGAGAATGTCCCATGTGTACTTGAAAACAATGTGTGTTCTGCTGCTTCAGGATGAAATGTTCTAAATAGATCTATGAGATCCATCTGGTCCTGTGTTTCATTCAAAGTCACTGTTTCCTTGTTAATTTTCTGCTTAGAAGATCTCTCCATTGATGTGAGTAGGGTGTTAAAGTCCCCTACAATTATTTTTTTATTATCAATGAATTCCTTTATGTTTGTTATTGTTTTATATACTTGGGTGCTCCAAAGTAGGGGGCATAAATGTTTATTGTTGTTACTTTTTGTTGGATAGTTCCCTTTATCATGTTATAGTGCCCGTCTTCATCTCATCACACTCTTTGGTTTAAAGTCCAGTCTGCCTGACATAAGTATTGCTACTCTGGCTTTCTTTTGACACCCATCTGCATGATAAACTTTTCTCCATTTCCTCGGTTTCAATCTGCAGGTGATTTTAGGTCTAAAATGAGTTTCATATAGGCAGCATATAGATGGGTCTTTTTAATTCCTTCTGACACCCTATGTCTTTTGATTGGAGCATTTAGTTCATTTATATTCAGAGTGACTACTGATAAATATGTATTTAGTGCCATTTTATTACTTGCTTTGTTATTGTTTCTGGAAATTTTCTGTTTCTTTCTAGTCTTTGTCGCTTTTGGTCTTTTTTTCCCATTCAAAGAGTCCCCTTTGATATTTTTTTGCAGGGCAGGTTTAGTGTTCATGAACTCCTTTAGTTTTTGTTTGTCTGGGGAACTCTTTATTTCTCCTTCTATTCTGAGTGATAACCTTGCTGGATAGGGTATTCTCTTCTTTTCTTTAATTAACACATAATGTACTATTTGTTTCATGGGGACAGGTCTGTGATTCATCAGTCTTACACAATTTGCAGCACTCTCCATAGCACATACCTTTCCCAATGTCCATCACCCACCACCCCATTTCTTCCTCCCCTCCAGCAATCCTCAGTTTGTTTCCTGAGATTAAGAGTCTCTTATGGTTTGTCTCCCTCTCTTGTTTCATCTTGTTTCATTTTTCCCTCCCTTCCCCTATGATCCTCTGTCTTGCTTCTCAAATTCCACATATCAGTGAGATCATATGATAATTGTCTTTCTCTGACCAACTTATTTCACTTAGCATAATACCCTCTAGTTCCATCCACATCATTGCAAATGGCCATTTTTCTTTTTTTGATGGCTGCATAATATTCCATTGCACATCTGTGTGTGTGTGTGTGTGTGTGTGTATTTATGAATGAAATCTCACATTTTCTTTATCCATTCATCTGTTGATGGACATTTAGGTTCTTTCCATTGTTTGGTTATTGTGGACATTGCTGCTATAAACATTGGGGTGCACATGTCCCTTTGGATCACTACATTTTTATCTTTGGGGTAAATACCCAGTAGCACAATTGCTGGGTTGCAGGGTAGTTCTATTTTCAACTTTTTGAGGAACCTCCATACTGTTTTTCAGAATGGCGCACCAGCTTGCATTCCCACCAGCAGTGTAGGAGGGTTCCCCTTTCTCCGCATCCTTGCCAACACCTCTCGTTTCCTGACTGGTTAATTTTAGCCATTCTGACTGGTGTGAGGTGCTATCTCATTGTGGTTTTGAGTTGTATTTCCCTGATGCTGAGTGATATCAAACACTTTTTCATGTGTCTGTTGGCCATTTGGATGTCTTCTTTGCAGAAATGTCTGTTCATGTCTTTTGCCCATTTCTTGACCAGATTACTTGTTCTTTGGGTGTTGAGTTTGATAAATATAGATTTTGGATACTAACCCTCTATCTGATAAGTCATTTGCAAACATCTTCTCCCATTCTGTCATTGTCGTTTGGTTTTGTTGACTGTTTCCTTTACTGTGTAAAAGCTTTTTTATCTTGATGAAGTCCCAATAATTCATTTTTGTCCTTGCTTCCCAAGGATAGGGTATTCTTGGCTCCAAATTTTTCCCATTCAGCACATTGAATGTATCATGCTACTCCCTTCTGGCTTGCCAAGTTTTTGTGGTGAGATCTGCTGCTAACCTTAATGGTCTTCCCTTGTAAGTTAGGGACTTCTTTTGTCTTTCTGCTTTTAGGATTTTTTTCTATCTGTATTTTGGAAATATAACTACAATATGTCTTGGCATTGGCCTGCTTTTGTCGATTCTGATGGGAGTTCTCTGTGCCTCCTGGATTTGGATATCTGTTTATTGCCCCAGATTAGGGAAGTGTTCATCTATAATTTCCTCAGACAAACCTTCTTCCCCCTTTTCTCTCTCTTCTTCTGTGACTCCTACAATACAAACGTTATTATGCTTTATGGAGTAATTGAGTTCCCGAAGTCTACTTTCATGATCCAAGATTTATCTTTCCCTCCTTTGTTTGGCTTCATTATTTTCCATAATTCTATCTTCTACATCACTTGTTCATTTCTCTGTTTCTTCCATCCTCATGGTCATTATATCCAGTCAGTTCTGAATCTTAGTTGCTGCATTTTTCATTTCAGCCTGATGAGTTTTTAGCTCTTTGTCTCTGCAGTAAGGGTCTCCTTGATGTCTTCTATGGTTTTTCAAGCACAGCTAGTGTCCTTATGATTGTCGCCCTAAATTCTGGATCAGGCATATTATTTATATTTGTTTCAGTAAAATCCCTGGTCATGACTTCTTACTGTTCTTTATTTTGGAATGAATTCCTCCACCTTTGCATTTTGTCTAGGTTTCTGTCTTTTTCTGTGTTAGGAAAGCCAGTTATATTCCTTGCTCCTGAGAGTAATGGCTTTATGAAGAAGAGGTCATATAATGTCTAGGGCCTGGTGCTTCAGGAAATGTCTCTGGTGGTGCTGTGCACTCTCTTCTTCTGTGTTATGGTTGCTCTATCCCTCCCATCAGTTCTCTGCAGAGTTTCTCCTTGTATACAGTGGGGAGTGTTTGGAACTTGGCCAGAATGTGTTGAGTTTTAACTAGGTGTGCTCTGGTATGCTTACTAAAAGAGATCTGATGCTATTTCCACTATAAATGAAGCTCTGAAGAACTCTACAGTCGGTAGACATGGGTGTGCAGGGGTTTGTGCTGGTCTTTGGAGGGAGGAGCCCTCTGCATTGGTAGTTAGGGAGACTCCCTAGAAAAGCAGTACCAGGAGAGTGCAGGGGGCAGGACTTGGTGTCAGCAGGTTAGGCAGACAGTGTTGGTGCTGTGCTATTTACTGAAGTTGGTTTATGTTGAGGGGCAAGGGAGAGAAATGGTGCCAGCCTATTCCTCTGTCCCTGGAGAGTGGAGTCCATGCTGCTCTCAGGGAAGTACTTTCAGAGGAGCGAATAATTTCCCCTGGTGCATCACAGATGTTTTTCAAATCACTGATTTCATACTGTCTGGTCCTGGGTCACTCCTGCTTGGAACAGTGAGGCAGTCCGTGGGCTCTAGATAGGCCTGTCGACTTTGAAAATTCCAAAATTCAGGGACCTAGTGTGGTGGACATCTGTACTTGTCCTATGGGAAAGGCCCCGCTGCACTGTGACAGGTGAGGGTTTGACCCACAGAGGTAGTTGCAGTAGAGCATGGAGGCATGGGATTTAGAGCGAGCAGGTTAGCCGCCCTCAGCAGGTTTCTCTGTACCTCTCCTGAGGAGTGAGGGAGAGAAATAGCACTGAAGTTTCTTTTGTCCCCAGAGAGGCAATGCCACCCTCTCAGATGTGCTCCAAAACCTATGAAGAGTCTCGCCCTCTGCTCCTTAGGCGATCCTCAGGTCATGGGGTTGCTTGCCTGCCTCTGCTCCAGGATTAGGGCAACATCCTTACGTCTCTGTCACAGCCACACTGCAGACTTCTGAAACTCCAATCTTTGAGCCCTGCTAGTTGCAAAAATTCAGAAATTCAGCCCCTGAATTTCTGAGCCAATGACTTTGGGCAAGGCTTCCCCTTGTGTTTATCCCTGTGTACTCCACTTTCTCTCGCCTTTCTCTGCAACCAGGGCTCCCTCCCCTCTGCAGCACCCTCGATCAGCTTCTCCCCCAAGAAGAGAAACCTCTCCATACTTTCTGCCTTCCATAAAGTGGCTTCTTTTCTTCCTGTACAGTGTGCCCTCAGGTCAATTTCTTGAGTATTCAGACTGATATGATATTTATCTAGCTGTGTTTGAAGGAAGGGCAAGCCTAGGGTCCTCCTACTCCCTGGCCGTCTTTGCTCCCTGCCCTGGGAGCTTTTAAAATACGCATCCCCATTTAGAATTCAGCATCAATGTGGGATTTTAAAAGTGTATATTAAGAATCTTACCATAGCTATATTCTGACTAAAATATGCTTCATAAATTTGAGAGAGAATAGAAAATTGTAAGTGTAACTTTTTGTTTTAAAGACTAAGTTTTTGAAGGAAAACTACTTCCCTTCCCTGTGCTGTTTAGAAGGTTAAAATGTGGAAATCTGCTACTATGAAGTACTGGCTCTCCGAAGATAATTGAAAAGGGATTAAAAGCCCTTGGAGGCTTTCTATAAAATAAAAAAGACCCAACTATTCCTTGTATCTAGGTGCGGATGTTATTGAACCAAGTGGGGTCCTTGGCTGGGTAGTGAGAAGACATGAGTGGAAGAAAAACATGTTTCCAGAAATGCTGCAAGGGAGTCCTCTTGAAATGCATTACAGGAAAACCAAAGGTTCTGTCTGGCATTGGGCACCATCTGTCGATAGCACTGTCCTTTCCATACACTCATGGGGTATATTTAAATTGCTCTCTTATGTAGGCTAACACACCTACATACATAGGTCTTCCTGGCATTTGGAATATTCATATTCATCAAATTTTCATATTTATCAAATAAAGGAGGGGGTAGTGGACCCCAAATCAGCCTTGTATGAGTTTTGTTTCCTTGATTCATTTTTGTCTAGGACCTGGTGAAATTAAGAGAGGCTACCTGTTAGGTGACCAGGCCTGAAGAATTTAGTAAATGAATGATGTACAATGGCATATTAAAAAATAACAGAAGCTTGAGAATTCCTACACATTCATCTATTTTTTAAATCACAACAACAGATTAAGATATAGAAAATTCACTGTGAAGCATTTACTTTGTTTTAAATGAGTCTTTTACAAAATTTTAGGCAAATCCCAAAGCAGCCTACTGTTAGATTCGAGTGCGGAATAAATACGGATTAATTGAAAATCCTGAGTATGTTAATTATTTGTTATAATCCTGAGCTTTTTTTTTTTTTTTTAATTACTCCTCTTCCCAGAGTCTAAAACCACTTCAGGTATTTTTGACAAAAGATAAAGTATGTACAGAATATAAGACTCTTAAATTAATTTTCTTAGTATTTGGGGCCAAAATTCTTCATTGTCCCTGGCATTGATTTTTCTCCTCATCCTTTTAGTAACGGAAATCCTGAAGTTTTAGCTGGAAACATGGCTTTTGGCTGGAGACAGTGTGCAAAGAGACACATCCTAAATGAGTGTCTTAAATGACCTCAGGGAGCAATAATTTTTATTTTCTTCTATTATAATATCTTCGCCTACACACTAACTGATACAGTGATGAGTACTACTGATGAATAAAATTATTTTGTTATGTATCTTTGATTCTTAGACTTTAATTCAATTCAATTTAACTCAATTCAACTCAACTCAATTTTTATTGTTATTTTTTTAAGATTTTATTTCTTTATTCAAGAGAGAGACAGTGTGCTGGCAAGCATGAGCCAGGGGAAGGGCAGGAGGTGTGGGAGAAGTAGACTCCACACTGAGCAAAGAGTCCCATGCGTGCTCGGTCCTGGGACCCTGGGATCATGACCTGAGCCGAAGGCAGACGCTTACCCAGCTGAGTCACCCAGGCACCCCCAATTCAATTTTTAATGATAAGATAACAGACTTCCACTTCCAGTTAAGATGGAATAATAAAAACTAGATTTACTCTCCCTCCTAAAAAAAACAAGAAAACCAAGCAATAAATGATAAATAAGACAATGGTTTTTGAGATAATGGACATCAAGCAACAAAGAAGAACAATCACTGAGAGATGGGAAACAAATCAAGTAAGCCTTGTGATCCCCTCGCCCACCCCACCTTGCTGCCAGAGGGAATGTCCACATCCCAATGTTAGGAGGACAGGGTCCCTGACTTGAGGACACCTATCTAAGCCCAGGGAGATCAAGGTGGCTAGAGTTTGCAGGACAGGCAACAAAAAGGAGACAGAGAGAAGAACCCTCAAATTTGCAGAGGGTCCCCCTTGTGTATTTCAGATGAGTATACCAGCATACTCATACAGCGAAAGTACCCAGGGCCAGAGAAAGAAGGCCCTAAAAGGATTAGAGGCAGTGTCTTGCTCTCAGAGCCAAGAATAGTTAGTACCCCTTGCCACCAGTCTAAATAGGAAACCTTATGAGTCACAGGGTACTGAGAGAGTACTCCAAAGTGTCTTGCCTATATAGTAGGGTATCTTGACCCCCGACTATCAACACTGCTCTTAGTCAAACTAACAAACCCTAAAAACAATACCTGAAAGGATCAAGTTGTTACCAACGAATGTAACTGGTCCAGAATACAGCTCAAGAATACTTAGAGGAACAAAACAATACTCAACACCGAACATGAGACAATTCTTTCTGATATCCAGTCATCTTAACCAGGCAAACAGCCAGACAAATGTGAATAAGGAGGAGCTACTGAAACCGACCCAAATATCAGAGTTAGCAGAGAAGGGCACTGAAACAGTTATTATAAATGTGTTCCATATGTTGAGAAATTTAAGTAGAGACATAAAGGACGTAGAAAAGACCCTGTATTTAGTCAGTTGCTGAACATATTAATACTTAGACGGGAAAGAAAGCTAGCGATGGGAGGAATAAACCAGGTGGACTATTTATCCAGGGCAACCAGAGGCAGATTGTAGGAGGTAGAAAGCAGAATTTTAATGGAGGGGAAATAAAGATCTTAAACAGAACAGAGGGTCTCAACTGGAGGTCATGAGACTCCTAGTAAACTGTTCACATATTCCCACACCTTCAAGTTCTCTACCTTATTTCTTAACATGTATGTCCCTTTATACACACGTGTGATTTTTATTTAGAGGAAATAAAGCTGAAGGCATGCTCCCAATAATCTTAACGACCATGACAGAACCACATAGTGCCGTACCGCTTCTATTTCACTGGTGCATTTGTGTCTGTGACTCTGTTCTCAAGTCGGCCCCTTACGCAGTAGCTTTAACACAATACAGCATCTCTTAACTGCAGTCTGGATACCTGTGGGTGCCTTCAGACGCATGGTGAGTATCTTCAAGTTCTCTGGTTCTAAATTATGGATCTAGACTGTACCGTTGAGCACTGTCTTTGTGGAATGAGTGAATGTATAAGTGATGGAGAAAATACCCCTTAAGGGCCAGGAATTAAACATTTTAAAAGATAACACATTTTATTATGTTGGTGATGTTAACAGCACATTGTTAAGTCTTCTTAAAAATGTTCAGGGAAGCACAATTTCAAGTTTCACAACTGGAATGGAAAAATTCAGGGAGAAATAAAAGAAAATACTGAGAATTCAGATTCTTCAGAGGACCCTTCAAATTAGATTATTAGAGTGGCAAAATGACATTTCAGCTGTAGAATAAAAGCCATTTTTGATGCTCAGAACATAAGTGGGACAAAGTATGTATCCTTAAGACAAAAAGGAAAAAAACAAATTTAACTTGGGCTGTTCAAAGACAATAATTGAGTTTCGAGGAAGAAGATAGACAATATATACCTTATATCTTATTTCATATCATTTCTATTTATACTGGGCAAGGACAGTGAATTGAAAAATTCATCGCCATTATTTTAATGGGTTTTCTTTTTTGACAGATTTATGTTACTGGATCTTATATTATATTGGGGGTCTTGGTGTCCTGTATGTAGAGAGATTTCCTCTTGATCTGACTTGCCTGATAGTCTCTTAGCAGTCTTACTACCTCTTGATTGTTGACCTTGCATGACAGGGCTAGCAAGAAGTAATCAGCACATTCAGGCTTGAGCTAGGAAACAAATTTATAAGGTCACAGTGAATAACACAGAGCTCCAAATTAACATGCCCATGAATATAGTAATTCTATGTGCAATACAGAGAAAACACTGAGTTTCAGTGTATTTTTTTTCTTTTGCAAAATAGGTCAATGATATTTAAGTTATTCAGATTTGGAGAAATTCCCTAGGATGTCAATGTTCAATTATTAAAACGATAAAAGATATGAGATATTACAAATATTTGATTCTAATATTCAAATTTTATTTTTGCACCCAAACTAAGCTCAATTCTTAGGTTATAGGGATTTGGGAATGTCTGGCTCTGTTTGCCTTTAAAAAAAAAATCTATATCTAATATTCATTTTGTCTTTTTGCTCTATGCCTAGTGATCTAACAAAGCACAGAACTGAACTTTTCTTCAGCTTTGTGGCATTCACTACTGCTTTCCAGTTTTGTCAGTCGAAAATTTAAAGCCTCTGCATTTAGACAGCACATCCGCACATCAAAGTGTTCATTTCACTATCTTGTTTCTTAGGAAGGACTAGAATAACCACAGAAAATCATCAAGGACTAGCTGTAGAACAGACTCCTATAGGATGAATAAATGTCTTCTGTCAAGAATACTACTGTGGGGCAAAACACTGAAGAAATGGCTTCAGACACTAGGATTAAGTAGATTACTTTCCGTCTGTAAGCAATAATCCACGACTTAATCTGGCCAGTGTTTTAGAACAGATGATGACTGGCTGTAGTTCATCTGTGCACCTTGTGGTCTGTATACTACGTTGTACCAACACATGTACACCTGCACTTAGAGGATTACCCCTGCTGTGTCAATGAGCGGCCGCCTTCATAGAAACACACTGAGGCAGATGTGTGTGTATATAGAAAATTGGCTCACTGCAGTGGGTAAACAAGAGTCGTCGTCTTCCCCAGGGGAAATAAAATGGCTTGGATGGAGAAACCTATTCATCCAAGATAAACCCAGAAATGTAGGCCGAAGGGAGGAGGTCACTTGGAGAAGAGAAAAAGTTTTCATTTCTGAAAACACTGGAGACCAAAAGAGAAAGCATCTGGGGTAGTCAGAGAGGTGGGTCAGTTCTGATGGGACTGAGTAAAAGCAAACAAGAATAAGGCGGGGGGGCGGAGGCCCGAGATTGGTGACGGCCAAGCCAGGCAGCCTACTAGGCCACCTCAACTTCCTGACTTGAATACTAATGTTTTTCCTCCAATGATCTTTCTGCTCCTTTTGCTTCAGTCCAGCAGATAGAGCTGAGCAGATACATCTAATGCCGCCCTTTCTTCGATAATTCCTTGCATTCCTATAATCTTGTAACATACAACGACTATTACTTTTTCTAGGTTCCAACAAGGTAAGGTAACTAGTGTTTAAGAGAGGAATGATAATAATATCTTACAGCTCTGATGGACTTTTAACTTTTTCAAACAGTTCATATTGATTAGTTATTTAGTCCACTGAAATCTCACAACCTCCCAGGGGCTATGTGGACAGTTATTAGGACTTCTATCAGATAAATAAGAAGACAAAACAATTGAAAACTATAGAAGATCATACTGAAAACTATAGAAGTGGAGGAGAAATTGGTGAAAATGCAGCTGATAGCAAATAATTTTAGCTACTTGATAAGGCAAGGATATTAGATGTGTAGGAAGAAAAATGAAAAAATAAATATGGAAAAGGAATATTCTCATGTAAGTTTCTTTGGCATATGGGTGGGGTTTTCAATTTCTGGGGAATTTCTACTTACTGATTCTCCATGCCTTTCAGCAATGTTCTTTTATGTATTTTCTGGCTATTTTTGATCTTATATTCTCAAACAATACTGTTAAGATTCCTGATGGCACTCTTGGCTTTTGAGATGCCTTGAGGCAGCATTCTACGGTGGTTAGAAAGGAAGAAGGTATCTCACGCAAACAAATGAATAACTTAATTCTCATTTGGCCAATCAGAAAGTAATAAGAAAAATAATAATAAGACAATATATTTATGTTGTCCTGTATTATCACCTCTAACCAAGAATTCTGGGGGGAGATTGATTCACATGGAATAACCTTGTGTGTAAAATTATATGTGGGACTGTATGATCACTAATATTGTTTTATAGGCCTAATGGTCTACAGTACTCTCTAAAATTGTTCTCAGAAATATGGAGGATTATATTTGTAGAAAAGGTAAGCAAAGTGGAACTTTGTAATTTGAATATCCTTTTACAACTGTAATATCGTTCGGTTACACTGTGAAATATGCTCTTGATCCTCAATGTCTAACAGAAATAACTACAGGTACTTCAGTCAAACTCAAGTGATGAACTTGTATTTATAAATTTCTACAAATTCTAAAATTATGTCAAACAAGGCAAAGTAATAGCCAATTTCCCAAATTTAATTTAAGTTATGTAAATACTTTCTACAAAAGTGTTTCTCTGTGTTAGAGAACTTCTTCTTGATGGGGTCAAATATGAATTCTAGGATGCAAAGATTCTTGAGTATGTAAGGTTGTTTGAGATGCTAATTTAATCTGAACAGTAACATGGTATTAGTTGACACAGGGATTTACTTTGAGAGAGGAAAAAAATTATTTCCCTCTCCCAGCAATGCAAATTTGCTCTCAGTAGATGGTGGTAGACAGAGCTGATATCCCAAGTAAAAGCCAAGAAATTGAAGGTTGC
>NW_022630996.1:3200898-3220384 GCF_010015895.1 Lontra canadensis | reverse complement strand
TAGACAGAGCTGATATCCCAAGTAAAAGCCAAGAAATTGAAGGTTGCTATGAAAACATTTCTCTTTAACAATATCGGTGAAAATTCACTTTGCTCATTTAACAAGAATTCGTTGGATGAGCAGTATAATGATGAGCATTGTGCTTGCTAAAGAGAGCATTAAAGGAATGCCAGGTGTGATCACCGCCCTCCTCAAGCATTTTGAAAATAACTTGAAAGTGACAACTTATCTACTCCAAGTAAGTATTTAGCAAGGTACAAGACTCTTTCGTCCAAATGTCTGATACAAGCAATAATCAATTACAGATCAATTATTCTTGGGAAAGCAAAAGAATGTTGCTTTGAAGAAAATGAAAGGCAGGTCAACGGACTTGAAAGAAAAGGAGAGATTGGGGCTTAGGACAAAAAAACCCAGCAATTTTAGAATTATAAGCATGATAAGCGAATGCTACAGCCTCTAACAATTGTGGTGTGTGTAGGAGAGAATGATTCTGGAATGAGCAATGTGGAGGTCTGTGCTGAAGTGTAGGGGGAAGAAATGGCCCGTTAGGTAAGGCCAGATAATTGAGAGCCTTTGATGACAGAATCAGGATTGTGTTTTCAGACAAAGGAGAGCCACCGGCAGCTTCTGAGGTGCTGAAATTAGTGTCTGAAAAAGATATATCTGAAAGCAGACAAATATATAGGTGGGTTGTGATAGAAAAGGCATGGCATTGCCAGAGAGATTTCCTTGGCTATAATTTTCATTTTAGAACTTACTAGTCATACAATGTTAGATAGTTCACTTAACTTGTGTGGTTCTTAGCAGAATTATCTATAAGACTTGTACGAGAGTGGGTGGTAGGGTCTTTACTAGATAATTTTATTTTTTTTTTAAGGTTTGCTTCCAGCTTAGCTGAACCAGGAAGACCAAATGTAAAACCACACTATTTATTCAAGCATGAATTAGTAATGTGCTGGGGAGATAAATGTATAGGAAAAAAGAAGATGCAAGAGTCCAAGAGGGCCTTGTTTCCAAACTGGCTGATTCTTAAGAACCATGAATAGAAGTCAGTTCATCCAGGGACACCTGGATGGTGCAGTCAGCTAAGCATCCAACTCTTGGTTTTGGCTCAGGTCCTGATTTCAGGGCTGTGGGACTGAGCCGGGTTTCGTGTTTAGAGGGGAGTCTGCTTAAGACTCTCTCTCCCTCCACCTCTCCCCACTCTCTCTTTATTTCTCCCTCTCAAATAAATAAATAAATCTTAAAAAAAAGTTGTTGTTGTTTTTTTTTAAAGAAGTCAGTTAGTTAGAGGGGTATGGTGTGAAATGATTAGAGAAGCAATCTCTAACGTATACACGGACTGCGATGTGATGGTTGGACATCCAATTCTATATGACTTAATGTGGAAGAGAAAATTGTATTTATTAAGCCCAAATACAGTTGTATTTAGGTTATTTTCTTTTCTATCCACTCAACTTTCCCTCTCCCAATATCCAATCTATTACCTAATCCTGTTTTCTATCCCATAATATTTGTATTCATCAATTTTCTCCACTCCACTTTGCCTCTAGCCACCTGGAGTATTTCTGCAGACTTTGAGATAAAATGGCAAGGAAACTACCTGTCTGAAGGGTTACAGCAGCAATCGAAGAAAATTAAGCTAGTTTAAGTCACATTGTTTTCATAATATTTCGAGCAATTTGATAGTCTTAAACAATTTAGGGGAAACAGCAGGATGTTACAAGAACAGATTCAGGTATTTTTACTGTAGCATCCCTGTACCTGAAGAATTTACCCACAACTGACTCACGACTGGTTTTACCAGTGATTAGATAACACAGTTTAGGAAACAGGAAGGACAAGGAATTTAATTTGCTAAGCTATGCCATACAAAGCCATCTGGTAAAGTACGGGCCTCTGGACCAACTGTCGAACTCATTATTAGAAGGTGATTCTTTTTCTGTTGGTGCAGAAAGCCTTTAGAGAACTTGAGCAGATAACCAGATACTATGCAATGGGTGGACTTGCCCAGGGGAACCAAGCTATCAAATGTATTTATCAGTGAAAGGTGACCCAGTGAATGAGGCCAAACATCTCAGCTGGTTTCCTACCTCAACTAGTTCTCACCTTCTGGCTCCATCAGTATTGGTTTTTTAAAAAACACAATTATGCCACCTTTGCTCAAAATATGCTACTGGCTTTTCATGAGCTCAGGATGAAGCAGAAATTCCTTCATAAATCCTGTGTGATGTTGAGCTTGTGTCCTGCTGCCGCCTCAGCTGTTGCCTCTCTGTACTTGCTGCTCAGTATTCTAGAATTAAACTGAGATTCTCTAGGCATGGAATGTAGCTCTTTTGCCTTCGCACATGTTGTCTCCTCTGCTCTGTCTTCCTGCCTTCATTAGGCTCATTCCCAGTTTAGTCTTCTCTGCCTTTGGGAGCCTTGTTATGGCTCTTAAAAGTCTGTAGCCTTTTAAGTGTCCGCATCATCCCACAAACCTCCCATCACATTAATACACTACAGAGATTTTCGTCTTTCCCAGCTGTCTCACCTCTAAGTCTCTAAGCCCTGTTAAGGCGGGACCATACCTATCCTGCTGCCTTTGTACCACTATGGCCTACAGGATATTTGGTATGTAGGAAGCAGTAGACACATACTGAATGAATGAGTGAATGAATACCATGTGCTAGGTACTACCCCAGATTTTACTAATCTTCACATAAAATTTTTGATGTATGTGTCTTGTCCGATATCCAGATAAAGAGACAGATTTGGAAAGAAATTAACTCACTAGCCCAGAGTTGCACAGTCAACATGTTGCAGAGCAGAGCTGGGATTTGAATCTTGTTATTCTAAATCTCAATATCCATGCACTTGTTCAATACATTCAACCACTACAGAAAGAAGGTGAAGATGGGAGACTGAATCTCAGATGAGTGTGGTTGTTGTCGGTCGTGTATTAAGGACTCTTGAATTTAAGACCGGTAATTGAAGATTTAAGACAGAACTATTTTGTTACGGAAGAGGGAAGAGAAAGGCTGTAGGAGAGGGCTCAGACGTATACCCCAGACATTTTTCATTGAACCACGGAACTCTGCACTCTTAAAGTCTATTATACATATCTGATAATTCTCTGTATGCCTCTCTTTTCCTTTAAGACTCTTCAGAATGATAGTCACTGTTCCAAAAGATCCTATCACTTTTATATTATGAACCAGTTCTAATTATGGTGAAGATTAACTCCAGATGGCCATCTTCCCTATTCCTGCTGTCATTTCTCAGAGACTACATATGTGTGTATGTATATATGCACGTATGTATGCATATGTGTATGACCCAGGATATGGATATGGCGCTGGTAAATTAAAATAACCATAATTTCTATGTTTAGAAGAATATATTTCTAATATCTTTATGTTCTAGGTTCTTCTATAGGCTGAGTCCATCATCTTTGTGGAGACACTGTATGTGCTTCATTGGAAGGGTGGTTTTCAAAACCACGGGTGGTTCTCCAACTTTGTCCATCTTTCACAAACTTGTACCTTATTTCCCATCATTATGCACTGGTGTCTATAAACCACTTCCAGCAGTGCTCTGAATTTAGACTCCATGCGTTATGTCAGAAATAAGAATTCTGAGCTCCACTGGCACTGCCTGAAAGCTAACAGTTCTGTTTTGTCAGTGTTGCCAATTTTCACAGTAGCGTTTCTTCATTATTTGACTAATTTACTGCATTTGCCCTATTCATTTACCACAAGAATGAAGTGATAAACAGAAGACGTGATGAGCGGAGGTCTCCCAAACTTCAGAAAACCGAGACAAAGGATTGAAATAACTGGGTATTACAAAATGGCAAAATTTTTTTAGCTCCAGTTGAGTACTAAGTTAATTGTGTGCTCAATTATAAGGGGAAAGAATAAAATTAAAGAACATGTATCAAAGGCTGGAAAGAGATTGCCGAAATTTAGTCTTGGAAATCCAACTTTTAAATCATATGAGGATAGACCTCTCCTTACAAGACCTAACATTTTCACTTTACTTCTGTCAACCGAATTTTTGTAGGAAGAAATTGTAATTGAAAGAAGGGAGCTGCCTCTACTGAGTTACTTGCTTGACTCCTTTACCCTGTTAACCTGTCAATCCAGTGTTCTTATAATTAGGAAGGACTTAATACTCCTAGTTCACAAGTATTAGACTCAGCAGAAACTTTCTATTCCTCCACATTAGAAGCACATACACCCAGGATCCTGCAATATTCTGTTTCTGTTCGATTCATACCTGTTTAATGTGCTCATGTGGGTGGGTGTTCTAAGTTAAATAAAGTCCAGTAACAGTATAGAGTAAAACATGCTCTTTTATGGAATTCAGTTCCCACTGACCCTCACTTGATTTTCTGGAGTGTGGTCTTGACCAGTTCTGTGTGGTCCAGTTAAGTCCAACTGTTCTTTCCTCCCTTACAAATATTTTCTCGTAATTCACGCATTCGGGGAACACGAGTGTCTCTAGTCTCTCCTTGGGATCAGTCACTCTGTATAGCTTTGCCGGGATAATATTGCTCCAATATTGTTTTCATCACAGTGTCAGTCTACTCAGAATACTCCAACCCTATCCAAATCCCCAGATCTGGATTTTAATACACCCTATCTATTCCTCCCTCCTCATTCCCTCCCCAAGCCTTGTTTTTTTAAAAAAAGATCTTATTTATCCATGAGAGAAAGAGAGCCCACAAGCAAAAGTGGGACAGCGGGGTGGAGGGCAAAGGAGAGAGAAACAGGCTCCCAGCTGAGCAGGGCCAGGGCTCTATCCCAGGACCCTGGGATCATGGCCTGAGCTGAAAGCAGACGCTTAACAGCCTGAGCCACTCAGGTGCCCCAGAAGCCTCTTTTTTTTTTTTTAATTATTCTTTGCCTTTGATTCATTAATAAAGTCAAATTCAACTTGGCTTATCCAGTTCATGCTCCTTTTGACATTTGAAGGAAGGCGAGGGAAGGAAACAGGATTGAGAAGGGGGACAGGCAGGGGGAAAGAAGAAGGGGGACAGGGGAGGCAGAAGGAAGAGAAGGAAAGGAGAGAGGAAGGGTAATGAGGAGAGGACAGGGCAGGCCTCTGCCTTTACATGTGGTTCCTCAGTAAGAATTTGAAGTCATGGAACCCTTTGGATGGAGGCAGCCCCAAGCTGGGTATACAGCTTCCTGCATAGAGCATGAACTAGACCTCCTTCAACCACACTCATATACTCTCACTCTCTCTCTCTCTCTCTCTCTCTCTCTCACACACACACACACACACACACACACACAATTAGCTGTGCAGGGAGTTCTTCTGCAGGTACAATTCTGAGCAGCTGCCCAGGTCACGCATCCTGAGAATTTTAGGAAGCAGATGGGTCCTCCTAGTACTAATTCTCTCTCCCCAGACAGTCAACATTGCATTCCTATGAACCTAGAATTCCTGCCTCTTCCTCCCTCTACAAGTGCTTAGACCTTGTTGGCTTGGGCCTCCTACCAGGTGCTTCTCCCTTTCTTAAGAATGGTCAGTTCATCATTACATGGCAAGGCAAGATGTCCCTTCTCACTGAACTCAGCCAAGACACAGACTTTCTTCTCAGATGTGCGAACTGAGCATGTTTCACTTAATACTTGTGGTGGTAAGGAGCAAAGTACGCAAACAGCATATCTTATACTACTGGCATGGATCAACCAGAATTATGTTGGTGGCATTTCCTTGTTTTAAACTCATATGGCATCCCAAATTTGTGTGAGTGGATTATAATTAAATAAAAACACTAAAACAACATTCTTATACAATGGATAAATTAGAAATCAAAACAATTGTCTAAATCTGCATCATAAAGCTACAGTTATGTGATCATTTACAAAATTCTAAAAGTGCCAAAAGAAATTTAAAAAGGGGAGGGAGTCCTCTTACTGTGGAGACTATACAGTGGTATATGTAATCACGATTCTTCAAGCTCCTCTCCCGTGTCTTAAGGATTGACTTCTCATAGAGGACAGACAGGGTCTGTTCAGGGAGAAACCCAGTCCTGTGATAGGCTTACACTGAGCTCCTGGAGTCTCAAGAGAACACTTTTTACTGTCAGAATACGAACAACTAATAACCCGAAAGATTTTTGTCTGACAGCCCCTGGAGCTTAAAAAATCTTGTCAGAGATATATTTCTAGTACATCAGGAAGTCCATTCTTACCACGTGACCCATTCTCACATAAGCATTTCTAGGAAAAATGCCTTTGTGGGTGCCACGACAGGATCAGAGCAGTGCATATTAGCATCTCTATCTTTCTCCATACATTTAATTGTCTCCAGCTGCACCCAATTGGAGATGGAAAATAAAATTATTCAGTCAGTATGTCCTCATGCAATCTATTTGAGTTTCTTAAAGGAATGCATTAAAAAGCCAATTCAACCGATAGACTTTATTTTAATATGGAACACAGTTACCAAATGTGATTTTCCTTTCTCCTTTATTCAGGTGCACCATAAAAGTGTATGGGTTTTCTGGAAGATAATTTTAGATATTGTGGCTTCCACAATGGGGAAGATACAGGACATCTCCCTGTATCAAGAAATATTCTCCTCCTTATCCTACAGATGCATATATTGATGCAGAGAAAAAAGAAACAAAGATCAAAAGGGAAAATAATTAGGACAGGAATATAAGCACCCAGTTTTGGGGAAGTAAGAGTAGCTACAACACGGATCTTAATGACAGGACTTTAAGTAAATATACAGGGTATCTGTGAGTTTTGATAATTTATATGGTAGATGCAGTGACCTGACAGATGCAGTGACCTGACAGATGGCATGTAAGTCAATGAGGAAAAACAACTCAGAACACAAGAGGTTGTTCTACAAGAGTCTACTAAAGAAGGGCAAGACGAAAAATCTAACTCTAATCACATGTTGTCATCAGAGGGTTACCGGTCCCTACATAGACATCCTTACCAAGATGTCCCTACAGACTGTAAAACAGAAATCACTTCTGCGGATCCCCGTAACTCAGTTAACCAGGCAAAGGATCCTTGTGTATCCAGAATAATGTTGGCTTTCTTCAGTAATTTCATTTTCTCTCAAGTATTACTTAAGAACTCAATATCTATTATTCCATCAGAAATGCTAGCCCCAGGTAGAGGTCAGTGACCGACTTTATGCCTGACTCAAGTCTACCATTTCACCTTTGTTTATGACAGAAAAGTGACTTCACACTCTGCTTCAGCCATGATAGTATAACCAATATCAAACTTCCCTTCCTGTTTCCAACAATCATAAAAACAGAAAAAATATACGAGGTAACTGTTTTTCAGCCATTCAACCTTTGGCATCCCAGGACTGATCCTTGTAAAGGAAACACACGGGTGAGTTTTCTACTGCTCCCAAATTTCGCCTCCATGTTTCCTGTGATGGATCATGCCCGGCACAAAGCATCACAGGCTGCACTCCCTGGGAAGCTGCTAGAAGCCCAGATTACCATGCAGGGTATGGCGCTTAGTAAGGAATGTTCTTGAGATCTATACTGAATGAATGGTGGGAAAGTAAAGGAGGACTGGAGAGAAGGGGACAATTCCAGCAATGTGTCTACTGATTTTCCAAGAGTTTTGCAGTTGGGGGGGGCCCTTTAGAGCTGTCCAGATTTGGGTCTAGGGGACTGGGTCTCTTGAAGGAACCTCCATGCCTGCTCCTTGATCAGTCAAAAACGGGCTGATTTTGGCTGAGGCAGTCCTTGCAAGAGCCGACAGCTACAAGTTATCATCCGGTAACTCTTCCGGCAGCCTAGTGAATGAGCCCTTCATATCTGGAGGAGGACCTGCAGAGCATGTCACCATGTTAATAATGCTAATTCAATGGAAAAATTACTTCCCCCTCAACTCTAGTTTCTTACGTTACTGTTACCAAGGTACCACGAAATCCTTGGGGACAGTAACTTCTAGCTTCAGATTCAGATAACAAAGGGAATTAAATTCAATAGTGCTTGCCTTTATGGCCAACTCTATTATAAAAGGCCGATATTATGATTACATGGAGGAAAGACAATTCTGCAACTCAGAAGTATTTATTTAGAAATAGCTCAGTCATCATCGTGTTTACCTATAACACACACAAGACAAAAGCAGCGGCTTGTAATAGTCAACATAGAAAAGTAAATGTCTATAAAGACAAATTATAAAGGTTTTTAAAAAATCTTGCCCAGATCTCCCAGAAGAAATTTCTCGAAGTTCAGCGGCTTTCCTTTCCAGTTTTACTGAAGTCCTCCCTGCCATTTCACTGGCATCACCCCATCCAACCATACGTGCAAACTGGTTTAGTTCTCATGCAACTCCGGAGCTCAGAACCATTTTACTTAACAAACTTTGTTAATGCTGCCTGGAACAGCTTTCTCATGCAGCCAGACTTTGTTGGCTGATTCCAACAGCTGCTGCTAATGCTCTCCTGACAATTGTTCAATGACAATTTGCTGTTCATCACTGTGGCTCTCCATGATGGAAATGCCAGGGATGGGTAGCTCGGATATGTTTACTAGAAGTCTAAGTGTTCCTATTCAGACTAACACAATTATTGTCCTGCATTCATAGGTGACCTTTGCCCCTCTTCCTTCCCAATGACCCCAGGTTAGGGCATTGAGTCCATATTAATTAAAGGCAAAAAAACTGCTTCCACGTTTTTTTTTTTTTTAACCAGAAGTGCTTATTGTAGTAATTTGGCCGAGGTTCTAACTGGGTGCCCCAGCTGAAGCTGGGTTGAGGCCCTCTGCCCAGGGCAGGTTCACAGGGAAGGAGAAAGTCTGGGCCTGAGGCCTCAGAGCTGCCGGACGATGCTGGGAGCCAGGCTGCCAAGGAGGCCTGTGCCAACTGGCTCCACATTCAGGACTGCTCTATGCCATCCTCTACCACCACGTGGACCCGTCAGCGCCGTCCATTCCCAAAGACCGACACCAACGAATGAATTGTCTAGTAACACACTGGTTTCCTTCCCGGAAGCCCCAGTGGGATCAGCCTGGAGCTGATCGTGCCTTCCACATTATGGACTCGTCCCACTCTTCAAAGACTTCTTTAACAATGGACAGATGCTCCCCCCACGCCCCGTGCTCCCGGCCTTCAGACCCCCCAACCCCTGCTCCACAAACCTGGCATACGGTCTTCCTGCAGAGAAGAAGACTTCGGGGACTCTATGCAGCACACTTCTCCTGCCCTTGAACTCCAACAGCGTCACTTTGTTCCCAGGATCCTTTTCAAACACCCGCTTAGAGCCCGGGAGCAAGCGCTTGTGAAAACTCGCGGCCCAGCATGCACGCAGTCTCCGTCCAGTTCACCTTGGACGCTCCGCCCCTGGGCATTTGCACGCTCTGTCTCTGCGCAGCCGCACTCCTGACCCCGGGTGGCGGAGCGCCGCCCATGTGACTGCTCACATCATTTCCTGTTGTACGGATTTTTTTTTTTTTTTTTTTTTTTTTTTTTTAAATCTCAACAGGGGCTGTGGTGAAGGAGATAAGGCAGTGTGTCCTCTGTGGATGTAGGGAATGGGTGATTTGGAACTGTGGTGGATATAATACTTGCATGAAGTACCCGTGCGGACAGGTAAGGACCCTCGGCCCCAAACAAACATACTACCTTGTATTATTTCATTATTTCATGTCTTGCACAGGTGAATGGTTTTGCCGGTTCTCTAAGGCTTGATTACTTAGTAGCCAGGATGGGTTTGAAGCTCCATTAGGCATTTCTCTTTTAACCGAAGAGTATTTTCTTCTTTTTAATCCAGCCTAATTCTTAGTTATTTTAACTTAAAAAAGGCAGAGAATTCATAAAAGTCAAGAGACCTAAAAAAAAAATCTGCCCCTTTCTTTGCAGAAATGGAATTACACAGCATGCATGACTCCTGGCTGAGGTTAGCCCTCTCCCTTTCCAGTGGACTTTTTTCCAAATGTCTGTGCAGAGGGGTGGACACAGAGGAATTGGCCCATCACCAGGCATCTACCTCAAGGAGGGGAGGTTATGACCCATCTTAATACAGAAACCACTAACATGATGATAGCGAAGCGTTGCTCTATTCCTTTACCAGAAGTGGATTTCAGAGGGCTTTCCATTCTTAAACAGCAACAGTAAACAGCATCGGAGAAACTCTGTAAGCATCAAATTTTCTCATAATAACGTGCAGTCTTTATAAAGTAAATATGCATGTTTTGTGGTAGAAATAGAATAACAGGCAATTTAAATTCCTGAGAAGATCTGGCACAGATGTAAGTGTTGTTTAGTTGAGAATAATAGCTAACCGTTCCAAATCATTCCTTTCAGGTTTTTTTCGCCTCACTTGAGAGCAAAATATTCTGTTTGTGGTAGGCATTAAGGGGATGCTGGACCTATTGTATGGCATTTAACTGTCTACTGAAGCAGAAATTAGGAAGAATCAAGTGTGGGATATTGTGCTTGATTTGACACCACGTTCAGCTTCAGAGCACTTGGGTCTACCTCTAAAATCTCGTAGGACTGTGTACAAACAAAAAAAAGTACTTATTTTCTATAAAGACTTTGTATATTGGTAGGTTAAAACCAAGAAAATAATTATCTCAGGAGGAACTCAAACTTTATACTTAAGCATTGTTTAGTTTGAATATGGGTTTTGGGGGGTAATCAGGATCTTTTTCTGCTCCTGAAGTGGGCACGACTTGCCATCGAAATAGCACCCTGCTGAGAACAAAGGCACTAAATTCACTGTGGCAGAGTTATAAGAGGGCCTTGTGGAATCTCCCACGGAGTGACAGAAATTTTGGTCACTCTACCCCCAGAGAAATACGAGAGGCCTAATACAAGGTGGCCTGCAGGAGTCAGCTTTTCAGAGATCTTAGCGTTCATAAAGAGAGGCTTTCCCAAGGTGGATACTGATGTCTACCAGAAACAACCTGCTAGTTATAAAGGTCCCGATATGCTGGGTTAGCTTGTCTTGCTCAGTATCTATCAGCGCCATCCGTAAATTTGGCTTCATCAGAAGATGCCATGATATGGTAGCGAAGAGGGCCTGAGCGTCCCCCTCTTTCTAGTCTATGCACTGCATGTAGTGGGAGCCAAACTAAAGGTGGTCATTGATGAGGGTGTTTGGCAGGAGGGGAGACGGACTCCTGTTCACAGTGGGTTGGTTCAAGGGTTTGGCACTACCAGAGAGGGTTAATTAGCCCCGGGAGAGCTAACAAGAGCCAGATGACCTTGTTGTCAGATCAAGTGATAGATTCTCTACAGACACCTGCTGAACTGGGCCTCTGGGCCAAGAGCACGCCCTGATGAGCGCGGGCTTCAGGGATGGCCGGATTTCATATGCCTTCGTGTGGCAGGACAGAAGTGCCTGCTCGCTGTCTGTAATCCATGCTTCTTCCAACGCGAATTTCAGATGCTCATTATGGAATCGATCAGTGCTACTCAGATAGGGATGGCTAACGTTTGTGGAGGCCACCCCTGGCCCCTGGACTTGAGATTAGGGTCCATTATGTAATAATTAATGTACTTCGGGGTATATTTCTCTTGAGCCTATTTCAAATGCTAACCGCCCTGGGGTGTGGATCAAAATTTTCCAGCCTACTGGCTTTTGGGGCTGAATAATTGTTTAGTGTGTGTGGGGAGATATCCTGTGTACAATGGCATGTTTAGAAGCATCTCCAGGCTACACAACAGATGCCAGGAGCACCACCCCCAACCGTGACAACCAACAATGTCTCCAGACATTGTGAAATGGCCCCTGGGAGCCAAGTGTCCCCAGAGAGAACCGCTGGGGTAGACAAAAGCTAACATACCCATACAGGGAGCACATTGTTTAGGTTAACATGTTTTAAAACGTTTATAGACACACAAAACAAGAGAATATCCACAAACAGCTATATTAGGTAGGTATTTCTTCCTTCATTTTCTTCCCCACCTCAACTCCAACCTCAAAGAAAGCCACTCCTGATTACTGAGGCTTTTGGCATCTGGCATCTGGCATCTGGCACTCCCTTAACTTTCAGCCAAAGCGAATGTCTCATTTGGTCTTACCCTCATCCCAGGCTCTGCACAGACAACCAAAATGACCCTCTGGCTTTCCCACCTGAGTTTCAACTGGCTTTTTGTTCATCTCAGCTTGTCATCGTTCTGTAGCACATCAGCCCATCCTTGGTCGTTAGCGCCAGCCACCCAACGTTGCTTTCTCTGTATGTTTCAGATGCTTCGCACATCGTGCCTACTAATGAATTTCCCTCTGTGAGTCCCTAGTCCCAGTTCAGCCCCCGTGAACAGTCGCACAATTGGACCACTGCCCTGTAGCGCAGGCTGTCTGGCTCCCTTTACCTCATTGCCAGCTTGGTAGTGAAGATTCTGCTCCCAAACTCCATGGTGCTTTCCCAGCTCATTTCCAATACCACAGGTCACAGTTTGGTTTCTCTGGATGCAGGCCTTGAGATGAGATTTGGGATAAAAGGAGATGTGTAATAGAGATTCACGGTAATGAAAGGAAGGGGAAGAATGGGGTGTGGGGGCAGCCTCAGGAGGCCCAGTGGGGGGTCTGGAGGGAGCCCTCCACCTATTTGTACCTTGCTCAGCCTCTGGAAGTGGGGTGTCCTGGGGAGAGAACTCCTTGGGTGAGGTGGCTTTCTGTGGTTTGGGTGGACCCTGAAAGAGCTAGGAAGTGAAGATTGTCTATTTTTTTTTTGACAAATAAAAATTATATATATATATATATATATATATATATATATATATTTAAGGTCTAAAACATGATGTTTTGATATACACTGTGAAATAACCACACAGCCAAGCTAATTAACATATCCATCACCTCACATAGTTAGGCAGTCTGGTGCATGCCGTCTTTCCAGTTTCATATGAAAATGGGCTTTGTGTTTGGGACACAACCTTATCAAAAGATAATGAGCCTCTGTCAAGCTCATCACCTTGTCTGGGGAACTTTCCCCATTTGAGGCTCAAACAGGGCTCTATTGTCTTTGCATGAAGCTTGGGCACATGCCATGTGGCATCTGGTCAACCCCACCACTCCATCTCTCCTCCATGGGGAGGGGAAAGGGAATTTCTGCATCCCGGGGAGGGTGTGAGTAGAAGTGCCCTGCATTGGCCAGCAGGGTGATACCTGCTAGTTCTGGGACCAGTACCCACTGTGGAAGTTGATCTTGCTGTCTCTTCTCTATGGGGGTGAAGCATTTTTCCATTCAATGCTTGACTGGGTTGCATTCCTGGTGACTTAGAATATAAGATACAGTGTGCAGAAATGTTCAGAAGCCTCTCCTGGGATTGGTGGCAGGTGTACAGTGACCTGCTCCACAGTTACCAGCTTCTCTTTCTTCCTTCCTTCCTTTCTTTCTTTTTCCTTTTTCCTTTTTTTTTTTTGTCTTGGTGAGAACTAAGATTTGCCCTCTTAGCAAATTTCAAGTGTGCAATTCAGTATAGTTAGTGGCAATCACATTGCTATACATTATATCTCCAGAATGTATTCATCTTCTATGAGTTTGATTATTTTAGATTCAACATGTGAGATCATGCAGTCTTTATCTTTCTGTGTCTGGCTTATTTTATTGAACATAATGTCCTCCAGGTTCATCCATGTTGTCACAAATGATAGGGTTTCCTTTTTTTAAGGCTGAGTAATATTCTATTATATATGTGTACCATATATATTTTTTTATTTAGTCCTCCATCAACAGACATTTAGTTTGTTTCCGTATCTTGGCTATTGTAAATAATGAGTAATCACATGAACGCAGATACCTCGTTGAGAAACTGATTTCATTTCCTGCCCAGACTGGGATTGCTGGATATAACATAGGTCTATTTATCACTTTTGGAGGAACTTTCTTACTATTTTCCATAATGCTATTCACACCAACAGTGTACATGTGATCTCTTTTCTCCACATCCTTGTCAACAATAAATATTTTTTAAAGATTGCCTATTTACTGCATTCTCCATGGTTAGGCAGAAAGTTCTTCCTTGAAGGAGTTCTGAGTGAGAATCCCTTGTTTACTACAATACAGTATGTTTCCTTTTTACATGTGCAAAACCTGACACCAAGAAGGTAGAGACTAATGTTTACTCTCTAATTCTACTCTGTGATCTCAGACTGAAGGTAGGAGTAAATTGGGATGAAGGAAGACTATGGTCACATAACAGCATCCTACATGTAGAAAGGTAATCTGTTCCTTAAATCTCTTTCATCTGTGTACTTACCTTTGGATGACTTTTTCTTTCCTGTTTTTTAGTTCTCTGGCTTGTGAATCAAGTTTGGTGAACTGATTGATCTTCATGCATATAACCCATCTTGAGGACTTTTTCATCTCTTACGTATAATCAGTTTACATTCCCTGGCTCCCTTGGAGCCCTTGTCCCAGATCAGTCGCCCACTTGGACCCACCATCTTCCTGGTCATGCTGACTTAATCAGTCTCTGGCTGTGATGTTGGCTTGATGGCTTTATTTTGGTCTGCAGAATCTGGTTTAGCTACTCATGGCTCAGTTTCTCCCTTTGGTTGTGACATTTGTTCCCCCATCCTTTCCTGTCAAAATAGGTTTGGAAATGAAAAGGATTCGATAAGCCCATCTTGCACATCAATTTTTTCATGTATCTTCTCTGTCTGCAGTTGTTTATCTGGCATTCGGGAAATTGTTCTTTGGAAAGATGATTCTTAGTCCATGGGAAGCTCCTTTTATGGAAATTTAGGCATCGTAGAAGGTTGGTATAAGTGAGCTGCCTTGACTTTCCCATATATATTAGTAATAACTTACTCTATATGCTTGCAAAGTAGGCTCTGATCATATTATCCAAATGAAAAATGGGAATATGATCAGGTGAGGGGCTAGGATTCTGATAAATTAGTTTAGGTCTTCTCTCGGATTATTTTGTGTTATCTCTTAAGAGGAGAACTTCTTTATATGTTCAGCTCAGATTTTATTACTTGGATAATTCCAGGCAAAAAAAAAATAGCAATGATAATTCTTTTCTTTCTCAAATCATTTGAGAGTAAGTGGCTGGATTGATGGCCCATCACTCCTAAAAATGGTTGATATATTTCCTTCTACAGGAAGTTCTCCTGCATAACCACAAGATGAACACCAACAGGGGAAGTTGTAAAGAATGTATCATGCTCCCTCCTCCTTGGACCTCATTAACTTTTGCCTCCTCCCCATAACATGCCTTATAAGGAAAGGATTCATAAGCACAGTTCAGGGTCTGTTGTCATGTTCCTTTGTTCTCCTTCAATCGGAAAGCATTCCTTAGTCTTTCCTTAATTGTCCTAATCTGACACTTTTGAAGGTTGCAAGAGAATTTCTGTATAAAAGTCACCTCAGTTTGGGTTTTCCTGATGCTTCCTTATGATTAGATTTAGACGATGTGTCTTCGGGAAAGATATCAACACAGAGGTGCTGCTGTGCTCTTTTCCTAACAAGTGGCACACAATTTTGATTTGTCCCATTACCAGTCACAAGTTTGGTCATGTAATCAAGGTGGTATCTGCCAAACATTTTATTAAAAATCCTGTTTTTTTAAAAAAAGATTTTATATATTTATTTGTCAGAGAGAGAGAGAGAGCAAGCAGGCAGAGTGGCAGGCAGAGGCAGAGAGAAAGCAGGCTTCCTGCCAAGCAAGGAGCCTGATGCAGGACTCGATCCCAGGACCCTGGAATCATGCCCTGAGTAGAAGGCAGCAGCTTAACCAACTGAGCCACCTAGGTGTCCCAAAAATCCAACTTTTCCTTTGTAACAAAGAAGTATTTTTGGGGAAGTTACTTTGAGACTATGCAAATATCCCATCCCCATCAATGATGCTTGCAATTTATTTATTTCTGTCAGTGAAGATTCATAGTCTCCTATGCGGGAATGGGTTCTAATTCATGATTGTCATTTATTTTGATGTTCACATCCCTAGTTTATCTATTGATAGCCTCTTCACGGAGGCTTCTGGGTCTTTCTGGTGTGTATCCATTCTTCCTTGAGTACTTCATTCCTTTCTGGCACAGCAAGATGTTCAAGGCTCATCTAATACCTTCCTTGCGCAAGTTCTGGAATCAGCCATTTCTTCAAGGAGATTTGGTTCCGTTAAGTGCAGAATGGGAGAATGGGATTCAGAAACTGAGATCTGAATCCTGGGTATGTCATTGCTGTTGGGGTGTTGCTGGATAGAGCCAAGGAATATATGTAAGAATATGTATGTATACATGCATATGTACATTTATAGCTATATTCACTTCTGTAAGTTTATGTCTATATATTGAAAGGTATTTATTTTTCAATACCTTCAATTTTAACCCAATGCCACAGGGTTTATTTGAGTTTTTTTCTCTTTCCTTATGTATACTCTCTCTGAGGATAAGAAAACTGTAAATATACGAAATACATTTATTTCTTTGGTCAAAATCTCTCCCCCTCCTCATTGCCCCTATCTAATCTGTTCCTACTGCTGCCTCTTCCTCCATATGACTGTTCTCTCTAGCTTCCTTGCTTTCACAGCTACTCCTATGCTAGCCTCTCCCCACTGTCCCCCCTCGTGGGCACATTCCCCACCCTGCCTGTGCTCAGACACCCAGGGCTGAACCACGAATCACCCCATGTGTCTGCCCTCCTCACTCTACTCATGTCGCCCCACGAGTATGGGAACCCTTACCTGACTTGAGCTGGGACATTCTGCGCTGGCTTGGTCCTGGGTGTGGTGTCACTCTCTTCCCCTCATTGGACTCCCATGCACTGTACCAGGATGCCTCTCCTATAGTCACCTCCTCATTCCTCTTGGCCTTTGATAATCCCTCTTGTCACTGGGACTCACTGTCATTGGCTTCCCCACTCCTGTGCCGTGCGTATCTTGCTTGACCCCATCAGAAGGCTTTCATATTAGAAAAAGGAAGAAAAGGAAAGAGAAAAGTGGAAGAAGTGGGATAGTTCAGTATTTAATCTCTGTTCTGCTATAGTTCATAGAGTTTCTGGTAATTGGTATCCAATCTGAGTCCTTAGGTTTAGTCTTTTTTAAATTGCATTTCACCAAAATTTAACTTGAATATATCATACTTATGCTAAAATCTAAATAAAAGTTTTTTCTATATTTGTTGACTGAAATGACAAGAAAATAAGGAGTAAGATGTGAAATAGAGCTTATTCAGAGTTAAGTATGAGAATGTATTTTTTGCAAAGATTTTGATTTTCATGTAACTCATTTATAGGAGTTATATATGTACAAACACATATTTTGGAGCAGGTAATGAGAATATGTAAGCTCTAGAAAATTACATGATTGAATATTCAGGAATATCATGAACTGTATTTCTCAGGTAAAAACTACCTTGAGCACAATCTTACAAATATTTACTAAAACACCTAACACTAGAGCAATCCGTCAGTTTTATTTAGAAATTTTACAATACACATTTTACAATGTTAATTTCTCTGCACACAAGAAATCTCTTTAACTGAACTGTTTTTTGGCTGTTCAACAATAGCTCTCAAAACGGCTAAACCTAAATGTCTTTGTAAAATAATGATTTCAATATTTGGTTACTTCTTTTTTTAAAGAAAGCTGATAGTTAATCGTAAACTGTCAGTCACTAAATGTCAGTCGAACTTTAAATATCAAGACTTTTCTCTTTAGCGAGGGTAGGCGGTAGGGAGAGGGGGGACAGCTTTTCATTGTGGCTCACCCAAAAATCGGTTCTGAACAAACTCACCAAAGGTCTGGAAAGGAAAGGGTTTGAAATGGTTGTAAAGTAGAGCAACAAGAAAGATTGACTGCAGATTTGCTTTCTTCTTATTCCCCTTATTTTCAAATTAAAAACCATTGAATGTTGCTGTGTGACTGCAAAACCCTGCTTTTTCATCAGGAAGACTATTGCTCACCAGCTTTCTGTCAGGCAGGAGCTATGTGTAAAGCCTCACTGAAGATCTCCTCATGATATTTTTATGTCTCTTATGGGCAACTGTTTATCTTTAAGGCCAGGAGCCACTTGCCATCACCACCAACCTCCACCCAAGGCTCATCTTGGAAACACTAGTTATTTTAAATTTCATGAATATTTTCTCTCCTCTCTTTTATTTATTTATTTATTTATTTAGATATTATTTATTTATTTGACAGAGATCACAAGTAGGCAGAGAGGCAGACAGAGAGAGAGAGAGGAGGAAGCATGCTCCCTGCGGAGCAGAGAGCCTGATGCGGGGCTCGATCTCAGGACCCTGGGATCATGACCTGAGCTGAAGGCAGAGGCTTTAACCCACTGAGCCACGCAGGTGCCCCTCTCTCCTCTCTTTTTACATTTTTAAAAAAATTCTAAAATTTTATTTTGTGTGTGTGTGTGTGTGTTTTACAGTCTGTTCCCTGTTATGAACTTTTTTTTTTTAATTCAAGTATAATGTTCGGTGTTATATTAGTTTCATGTGCACAACATTATGAGTCAACAGTTCTGTCCATTTCTTAGTGCTCATTAAGAGAGGGATTCTGGGAGGAGGAGTCAAGATGGCGGAGAAGAAGCAGGCTGAGACTACTTCAGGTGGCGGGAGATCAGCTAGATAGCTTATCTAAAGATTGCAAACACCTACAAATCCAACGGGAGATCAAAGAGAAGAAGAACAGCAATTCTAGAAACAGAAAATCAACCCCTTTCTGAAAGGTAGGACTGGCGGAGAAGTGAATCCAAAGCGACGGGAAGATAGACCGCGGGGGGAGGGGCCGGCTCCCGGCAAGCGGCGGAGCAACGGAGCACAAAATCAGGACTTTTAAGTCTGTTCCGCTGAGGGACATCGCTCCAGAGGCTTAACTGGGGTGAAGCGCACGTGGGGTCAGCGTGGACTCAGGTCCTGCAGGGTCACAGAAGGATCGGGGTGTCTGAGTGTCGCAGAGCTCGCAGGTATTAGAACGGGGAAGCCGGCTACAGAGACAGAGCCGAGGAGTGAGCTCACAGCTCGGGCTTACCTTGAACCGCTCGCAGGCTCGATCAGCTCGGAGCGCGGCCGGAGGCCAGGGTGACGGGAGTAATTGGACGCTGTTCTCTGAGGGTGCACTGAGGAGTGGGGCCCCGGGCTCTCGGCTCCTCCGGGCCAGAGACTGGGAGGCCGCCATCTTCCTTTCCGTCCTCCGGACTCTACGGAAAGCGCTCAGGGAACAAAAGCTCCCAAGAGCAAACCCGAGCGGATTACTCAGCCTGGCCCCTGGTAAGGGCGGTGCAACTCCGCCTGGGGCAAAGACACTTGAGAATCACTACAACAGGCCCCTCCCCCAGAAGATCAACAAGAAACCCAGCCGGGACCAAGTTCACCTACCAAGGAGTGCAGTTTCAATACCAAGGAGAGCCGCGGAATTCCAGAGGAGGAGAAAGCAAAGCACGGAACTCATGGCTTTCTCCCCATGATTCTTTAGCCTTGCAGTTAATTTTTTTTTTCTTTTTCAATTTTTTTTCTCTTCTTCTGCTAAATTTTTTTAACTTTTACCCTTTTCTTCTTTAACGTTTTTTAACTAGTTTAATATATATATATATATATATATAT